>NC_091747.1:69704029-69716529 GCF_043380555.1 Nothobranchius furzeri
TGGTGATGATGACGATGATGATGATGGTGATGATGATGATGACGATGATGATGATGATGATGGTGATGATGTGTATTGTTTAGGCCTGTCAGGCCCATTCTTGCCTCCTTGGGAAACACTCCTGCTTTGCGATATTCGGATGAGTGTGACTGAACTCCCATAATAAATGAAAAGACAGCAAGTCACAGAAAGCAGCTGCAGCTCAGTTCGTGGATGGATCTAACAGCTCTGTGGAGGAAATGTTTACTGAAGAATAGAACAAATGCACTGAGTTTTAAAGGCTTGAATTACATGAAGTAGATTCAGTGTTTACGGTGTTGGCTCTTCTGCATGATTGGAATTTGTCTGAATTTGTGAATTTGCGCATGCAGTCGGTCCGCCTATAGGCGAACTAGGCAGCTGCCTATGGGCACCATCCAGAAGGGGGCACCAAACATCGCCCACACTACCACCAATTCACCCAAAGACAAATCATAATGCTCTGCGGTCCATTTATATCTGCATTCTGCAATATTGACATAAAAAGCTTACATTAATTTATTGAACCAAGCCAGAGATATTCCCATCTAGACCTCTTCAATCCCACGAGCACAGTAAAAAACAGCTTCTTAGCCATTGAACACCACATTTCACATCACACAGTTTCATTCAATTAAAGGGACAATGTCTATTTTCCCTGGCGATAGGGGGCAGTAGATACCTAAATCACTGGAAGCAAGCATTATTTTCAGATTAGAGCTATATTTACCTCAACAAGATGGATGCTGACTTTTCAGTCAGGAAGGGGCGGGGCTTAGGACAGATACTGTAGTCAGCCACTAGGGGAGCCTTTTTTTGTAATTGTTTCACTACATAAATGCTGCATATTTCTCCCATTTGAATAGATCAGAACATATTTTGTTTGAGAAAAAGAACTTCTAAAAAATCCAAAACAACACAAAAAACTTTCATTTCAAATTTATTTTGAATTTTTAATAACCCTCCTATACCATTGCGTACCACTGTGGAGACCATGGACAGCTCCTTCAGAGGCAGACTGAGGCATCCCAAATGTAAAACAGAACCCTACCGCAGATCGTTCATCCCCTCTGCAGTAAGAGTGTAGAACTCCTCAGTTTAACAGGTACTGGCATATAACATCAGTGCAAAACTCAGTATGTGTTCAACACTTGTGTAATATGGGATTCACATACACTGTAAAAAAGAAAAAGTTGAGAAAATGTAAAATTTCAAGGCAACATGATGCAAGAGATTTTTGAGTTTTCTCAACTTTTTCCCACTGTTGTTGATTTAACTTGGATTTTTAAGTTATGACAGGAGTTGTGCCAACTTGAATTTTCTCATTGACCCAATTAGGGTCAATACTATAGTATATCCTCAGCAGTATGCTGCATAGTTCTGGAACCAAAGTTTCATTTCTAATTGCGGTTTTTAGCGGTAAAATGTTACAATAATAGCTTACTGCCTATGTGTATATACGTGTATTTATTTTACAAAATAAACATCTGAATGGATATAGTTCCGTTTGGGTTTTTCTGTGTGTCTGCACGTGTCTGGTTTTGCAGAAACGTGATCCAAACGGACCACAAATGATAGGAAATGGTCCTGAAACACCATGAGAATAAAACTGAAAAAACACCCAGAACAATAATTCTGACAGTGCTGAACCAAGATTAAGGGTAAAATGTGGATAGTCAAAGGGAATGTGTGAATAAGATGCAGGTTTCTGAGCTGTGAGAATAAATTCAAAGTACTAAATGTTCTTTTTACAGTTGATTCCTGATTGCTGTAGGTTTACTTTTACGCGTGTAATGTTTCCTGAAAACGGACCGGGTCTTGTCATTTGGTTTTCATTGTGCAAAGAGAAGTACCAGTGAATGCAGAAGTTCATAAATGATGACCAGACTTCATTTGTTCAAGCAGGCTGCATAAGCAGCAGAGTGGTCATTCTAATCTGGGATTATTCCTCAGAATGGTCCAAAATAGATCCAAGTTTCTTGGTTTAACAGCATGAACGTCTTCATGAAGATGTGAAAAAATCTATCTCAAATCTGGGTAAAGTTTAAAGAAATCCATCGAATGCAGGCATGGTTGTGAGGCTGAGAGGAAAGACGAGCTCTGCGTTAAAACTCCCGGTTAACGTTTAGACACTCAAAAGCAGCTGATGGTGTTTAAAAGGCGTGCTGTGCCTCCCCCAGCTGGTTTGTCCAAAACACACGCTTCTCACCCTGCAGCCTGAATTAACGCCTTATGGCCAAAAGATGGCGCTGTTTCTCAGGGAGCAGCAACAGGTAACAGGGCGGATGGAAGGCGCAAAACCAGAGTGAATTATTTATTTTCCATTTCAGGAAAATGATCAGAGACATGATTGTGTTTTTTTTTTTTATCTGAGCGACTCCAGCTCTCTGAAACATCCGATCCTCTCTGTTCAACCTTTTCTCCTCTGATCGTTTTTGGTCTCCTCAAACAGAAGCTTGCTGATGAGCGTCCTCTCAGCTGGACAAGCTGTTGTCTCCTCTCGCTTCTGATTGACCATCAGTGGTTCCCCCCCACACACGCGCGCGCGCGCGGACCCGGGAAGAGCTGACCTCATGCACCACCGAGCAGGATGGGAGAGTGGAAGAAAGCAGTGGGGGGAGAGAGAGGGGCTTAGAAGAGCCCGGCAGGAGGAGTGGGACCAGTGAGAAGGACTCGGGCGTCTCTCAGGTCCAGCCTGACTTGAAGGCAGAATTTTCAGGAAGCAAACAGATCAGATTCCAGATCCACTGATTCCAGATCAGTGATCTCTCTTCCAAGATTTCTAAATTATTCCCAGGTAAGGTGCTGATTTATTAATTTTTATTTCTGACATTTGTTAAATGTCTGCATGGTGGAAGGTCCTGACTTCTGCTCACACCGTGTCCCCCCTCCAGACTCCCCGGGACCCACCAGGATGAGGGCTGTGGACGTCCCGCTGCTGGTGCTGCTCGCTGCGTCTCTGTCCCGGAGCGCGCTCGGCGGCTACGGGGTGAGCCTGTTCGCGGCGCAGACCTCCCCCCCGGACCCCTGCAACGACGAGCACGGTAACCCGCGGCGCTGCATCCCGGACTTCGTCAACGCCGCCTTCGGGAAGGAGGTGAGGGTGTCCAGCAGCTGCGGCAGGACGCCGAGCCGCTACTGCGTGGTGAGCTCCGCGGAGAAGGGCGACGAGCGGACCAGGAACTGTCACACGTGCGACGCGTCCGACCCGAAGAAGAACCACCCGCCGGCGTACCTGACGGACCTCAACAACCCGCACAACCTCACCTGCTGGCAGTCCGAGAACTTCCTCCAGTTCCCGCAGAACGTCACCCTGACTCTGTCCCTAGGGAAGAAGTTTGAGGTGACCTACGTGAGCCTGCAGTTCTGCTCCCCGCGTCCGGAGTCCATGGTCATCTACAAGTCCATGGACTACGGCAAGACCTGGGTTCCGTTTCAGTTCTACTCGACCCAGTGCAGGAAGATGTACAACAAGCCCAACAGGGCGGCGATCACCAAGCAGAACGAGCAGGAGGCCGTGTGCACGGACTCCCACACCGACATGCACCCGCTCACCGGCGGCCTCATCGCTTTCAGCACGCTGGACGGACGCCCGTCCGCGCACGACTTCGACAGCTCCCCGGTGCTGCAGGACTGGGTCACGGCCACGGACATCAAGGTCATCTTCAGCCGCCTGCACACCTTCGGGGACGAGAACGAGGACGACTCGGAGCTGGCGCGGGACTCCTACTTCTACTCCGCGTCGGACCTTCAGGTCGGCGGGCGGTGCAAGTGCAACGGGCACGCGTCCCGGTGCGTGAAGGACCGCGACGGGAGTCTGGTCTGTGACTGCAAGCACAACACGGCCGGACCAGAGTGCGACAGGTGCAAACCGTTTCACTACGACAGACCGTGGCAGAGGGCCACCGCGCGCGAGGCCAACGAGTGCGTCGGTAAGTGCACGCGCCAAACGGTCCAGCAGCGCCGCGCGCGCGTTTTATTCTTGGCCATAGGGTGAAGGAAAAAGGCATAATAATAATAATAATAATAATAATAATAATAATAATAATAATAATAATAACAATAACAACTTTAAAGCAGAATTTAAAATGAAATTATTTCCCATCAAACTGCACAAAAATCTCACGAAACAGAAAAATCCTTCTTTAAGTTGATAAATGCGCCATTGAAAGGCTTCAAACGGGACCACCGACTCCACAAACATTCTTATTTGTTAGATAAACAGATAAACAACCTTTTCTTTTATTTCGTCATAACCACTGAGAACGAAATGAACGAAAACATCAGACAGTATTTTAATATATGAGAAATTGTTAGAATAACTTTAAAGTTATTTGTAGGAGATTAAATGACAACTTTGTAAAATACCTCATAACATTTTTATTCTTTTTCAAGCAAATAAACCAGGAATAGCTGAAAAATAAACAAAAGTAAAAAATACACGTTTTCTATGTTAACTGGAAATTACTATATTATTAACTGTGTGGCTTCTGTTTCTGATTCTGTGAAAAAAAATCTAATAACTTATTTTATCTGTTTAACAGACGCAGACGGAGGAAATTATTCGCTCTTAAAAAGGGAAAAAGAAAGTTAAATTTACAATTTACTCTGAAAAACACGTTTATTTCTTTCAGTTTGTGTTTTTAGTCCTAGTTGGATTTCCCAACGACAGCAGAGACATCTGAGAGGAGAGGGAGAGAAAACAGAAAGGCCTAAAACTCTGTTGCTGGTGTGTGTGACAGCCGCTGCTGCTGCTGCTGCTGGAGGGTTTGTTCCTGCAGCTCTGAGTTGTAGCAGACTGGGGGTTTTATGACTTTTGCTGTAAATCTTTACAAATGTTCATTTATGTTCATTTAAAAGTGGAAATCATAACATTTGTTTTGAGAACCTGGCAGGTTGTTAGAGAAAACCTTGATCTTTTTGTCTTATCAAAACCTTCACTGAGCACAACAAAAACATAGAGACATCTTAATAAAGAAATAAATATTTATATGCATTGTTATTACACTCATATTAACACATTTACATCATTTTGCATTATATCAGAACCCGAAACGCCTTGACTGATCAAAAAATGCCCCAAAACAACACTTTCATCGCCGTTTCTCCTGATGTGAAAGTTTAAAAGTTAAACACGTCCTTTGCTTTTTCTCCAAGTAAAACACAAAATGTGATCTGATCCGAGGAGCATCTCAGCAATAAAAACCTGAAATCTGAGTGACATCTCTGCTCCTCAGACTTGGAGATGGTGCTTCTTTGTTTGGGGACAGGCTTGATGTTTGAAGATGAATTTGGCCCCCAAAATTCTTGGAAAACAATAGAAAACAGTCCACAAATGTCTCCAGAAGATGCAGATTTGTTTCAGTTTGCTTTGACTTTCCTGATCTGACCTGCAAGGAGGTCTTTATTGACTCTGAGCTTCTAATCTGATGAATTGGACGTGTAGACGATTGTCAGCTGTACCTGCCTCTGAACACGTCAAGTGGTCTCTCTATTTCTTACAAACTGTTTGAGGGAGATCAAGACCTGGATGACTGGAAATTTTCTGAGCCTAAATGATCAGAAAACAGAGGCTATATTGTTTGCTCCAAGCATACATTGTGACTCTTCCCTAACTGACTGTGGGTCATTTAATGGCCAGCTGACTGCATCAGTGACTAATCTTGGTGTTAAACCAGGGGCGTGTCCAGGGAGTGGCCTGGGGTGGCACATGCCACCCTTGGAATCTAATTGGCCACCCCAGGTGCCACCACACTAATTTACCTGCTTTTCATTGTCCACAAAAGGCTTGGGGGTAAAACAAAAAAGCATTACCATTGGTGCCACCCATGCACAAAGTTGTGCCTCACCTAGGCCACCCCAGTTTAAAAGATCTGGACACGCCACTGTGTTAAACTGGATAGCGCCCTTAGTTTTGATACCCACATCAATGGAGTGATCTCCTCCTCCTTTTTCCACCTTCGTCGGCTGGCAAAGATCAAACCGTTTCTGTCACGTCATGATCTTGAGACGGTAGTCCATGCTTTTATTACGGTGCGATTGGACCACTGCAACTCTGTTCCATTCGGTGTGAGCAAGGACTCAATAGCCAGGTTGCAAATGGTCCAGAATGCTGCTTCCAGATGTTTAGAGGGCAGGCGCAAGTTTGACCACATAACTCCTGTCCTGGCTGCGCTTCACTGGCTGCCCGTTGATGTTAGGATTCATTTTAAAGTACTTTTACTAGTTTTTAAAACGTTAAATGGTTTGGCCCCTCCTTACTTGGTGTCACTACTTCAACCGTACACCCCTTCACGGTCACTCCGCTCGGAGAACTTCATGCTCCTCTCGGTCCCAAGAACACGTCTAAAGACGCGTGGTGATAGGGCCTTTGCTGTGGCAGGTCCTAAGCTTTGGAATAAGCTTCCTCTCAGCATAAGGGCCTCCACCTCTGTTGCGGTTTTTAAGGCAAGGCTAAAAACATATTTTTATGACCTGTCTTTTAACCTTTCTAACTAGTTTTATTGTTTTACTTATAGCGATTTTACTCATTGTATTTTTTATCTGTATCGTGTGATATAATGTTTTATTTTCTGGACTTACTGTTTTATGTTTTCATTTGATCAGCGTAGCGCCTTGGTGGCATCTTTTTGCCTGTAAGGCGTGATTTATAACTAAAGTTGAGTTGAGTTGAGAACATCTAGGACCTGCACCTCAGAAGTGTTGGGTTGCAGCAAAAAGGCAGCAGGTGATTCCCGGAGGAAGAAGGCGACTGAATCTCTACCAAAGGGAGGAGAGCTGCAGGAGAGGGTTTCATCTGCAGAAAAAGACATGGCTGGAAAAGCTAAGTTTGTTTTTAAGGTTGCGAGAAACAAAGAGTAGTGTGTCTTTGGGACGACCGAAGACCTGCAGAAGAGGACTGGTCCTGCTCTTCAGCAGGGGTGGGCGTTTGTGAGGGAAAGCGTGATGAGGAAATGCAGAGTTAGAGCCGATAGAGGTTTGTTGTTTCAGCAGCCTGCGGGAGGATTTGAGGTTTGCTGTTGTTTTATCTGAAATCTTGTTATTTCAGATTATCTTTATTCTCATCGCTGAAACCAAAATTTTCTTCTCAGATGAGACAAAAACCAAAAAAACGCAAGAGATGCACCGATTCTGCTGCCAGCAGTCGATGCTGACTGTGGATTAACGTACGCTTCTGACCCGCTGATTCTGATCTAAGCTAAGCCCCATGTATCGCCATGAAATATAAAAAACACGATTCATTATGTTTTTTATAATTTATGATTAACCTGAAAATCCCGATTCTTGAAAATAAAACTCTGCTGTTATTGTCTGAGCTTGTGCTTAGCGGCGGTGAGTTCAGGGACCCAGAAAAAACAGATTTTTAAAATTTGAGCCGATCCCATCATCACTGCTTGAGCCGATCCCGCTGCAGTTCCTGATTCTGATCTTCACCTGACCTTCTGAAGGCATCTATATAAAAAACAGCTGATTAAAACACATCTATGCTGTTTACTGAGTATTCATGAGTCATAAGGGGATGAATGCGTCTCTGATAGCTGACTACATCCATGAAAATGTTTATAGTATGACCTGTTTCCGTCCTTTTATTGAAAACTATTCTGTGAAGGTGGGTTTTGAACCCTGAGTTGTGGTCTGCAGGTGGTTTGATTCATCTTCTCCACGTAATTTGGTCCACATGGATAAAATTAAAGATCAGGAATCTGGGAGCAATTCATTTACCCCCTAAAAATCACCCTGAAAATGCCTGAAAGGTAATAGTTGCTGCTTTTTAGCTGTGTATACATGCAATAACGTCTCTTGTGGTGACCCTCTGAATTCTTCACCTCAACAACCTTCTGTAACTATGACTAGTATGCAGATGTTGAAGCTGGGACTCGCTGTTCTGCTCCTGGATTTTCCTTTAAGTTGCTGCGTATGAAATTGGCCTGGAAAATCAAAAGAATCTGTAAAATAAAGCGTTCCCTGTTATCGGTTCAAACTTGTTAATGACAGCTCAATAAAAACGTAAATGCATATTTATTTTCAAAAATAGAAAGAATAAGGTCAGGGCTGAAATCCAAAAACATAAAAACATGGGACAATACGCAAAAACCATCACACACAAGGATTTTTTTTATTTCAGGAAGTGCAAATTTACGATAAGTTGTGTTTATGTTTCTTAAGCTGGATGAATTTTATTTGATTTAACTTTTACATCCATTGCTGATGTAGTTTTGTCCCATTCCTCCACCGAACTCACCTTAAATTGATATAAATATAAAGAATATTGGGGTTAGTTTGGTGTTTTCACCCTTTTCTTCCTTCACCATGTCTGTGTTTGTTATTTAAAAGCATAGTCTAGCAGAAAAAACTATTCTTTTTCAGTAAAATGTTTTGTTGAAGGACCAGTGTCATGCTACGTTACACCCTCCAGAGCAACGGCAGGCTGAATAAATTATAAAATACTCCCGTCGGCACTATTGAGATGTGATTTTGGTTTATGAAATATAATTTATTTTTGTGTGCCATTCCTTCTACCCGGGAATGAGATCCTCGGATTAGATCAGACCCCACCTCTGCTCCTGTGAATTCCACAATAATACACAGCTGCAGACCAGGAGACTGCAGATTCACACTGGCCGCAGATTCAAGAGGTTAGCATCTAGTTTTTACCCACAGCTCTGGTCTATCCATCAGGTGCTTTAAATGTGAATGTATAATCCACAAAACATACCTTTTTGTCTGCCAGCTAATTTAACTCATTTACTACCATTGATGACTAGTCATTTTAAATCCAAACGCTCGCTGCCATTGATTACTGAAGTCATCATTTGCATTTTTTAACTGGGCGGGTGTGGGAACAAGCCCCCACACAGCTGATCTGCACGTATGTCACACGTCACGTGAGCTGAAAGCAGAAAATCCATGTGTTAGGAGATAGTTTTGGGCCGCTGCTGTGAAAAAAAGTGAGGCCCGAACCGGAAAAGCTTCTGCTGATCACAATTCGACTACAGATTATGAAAGAACGGATAACGCTCGAAACACGCGGATTCTTCCTGATGTAAAAAGTGAGTGCACATTGTTTTGGTAGTTTTGGCGTTGACATCATCATAGAGCGCAGCGTTCTGTGACTTTTCAAAAAAAGTAAAAACACTCAAAAACACTGACAGTTAAAGCTTCTTTCCAGAGTATTTCTCTAATCCGAGGGCACCATCTAGTGGCTGACAAGCATATCACACAAAAAGTCTGTTGCTCTGTTTTTTTAAGATGGCCACTTCATGTTTCTGTTTATAAACGTGCTTCTGTGGCCGACAAACAGCTAAAACACGTTGTTTTACGAGTATTATTCTCAAGTCATGTTGTGTTTTCATACATTTATATTTTAGAGACTTTTTTGTCCGTAAACTGTTCATCAACTCTGCATCAGCCGAGGTATTCCTTAAATATGAAGCAAGGAAAGCCTGGTTTATGCTTTTCCGTCAGCTCCGCAGGGGACAGACACGCACGGATTGGCGGAAGCGTTTTGCTCTCATTCTTCTCCGTCTCCTGGAGAGTGTTGCAAAGCAATTCCCCGGCAGGACACCAGAGGGCGTAGCGCTGTTCTGTGGTATCCTGTCATGTATCGGTCCAAGATAGTGTGTTTATATTGTGTTTTTTGTGTATATAAGAAACTTTTAACACGGACATATTTGTCTCTCATTCTCCTCCACCTCTTCATGTGCTCCCCACCTATAAACCCACGTTTCCTGTCATTTCCGTCCACCAGTAAAACGCTTGCTGCGCATCTTTTCGCTCCTCCAGTCACGGGAGAATTAAACGTTCTCGTTTTTAGAGTTTTTTCGCGAGGTATTTTTCAAGCTTCTCCGTGTCTGCCGCTTGTTATCCTCAGCTCTCTTTACGTTTTTGAGGGCGCAATGGCGGCGCTGTGGACAACAGCGGCGTCCTGACCAATCACAAGCTTGCGTTGTCCGTCTCGACTGACGGATGTTTAGAAAAGAGAGCTCGACTCTGTCCGTCCTTGCGGAGCTCTCCGGCAGGCCCGCAAGGACGTTGCGTGTCTCCGCACTGACGCAGACGGAGAAGCATGAATCAGGCTTAAGTGGTAGTCTAACGCTATTGGTTAGTTCTGGTCGGCGCTCAGTTTCCTATTGCACGGAGCTCTGCGGGGCAGGGGGCGTGTTTAGCAAATAAAAAATAAAAAAAAGACGTATTGCTTACATTATATCACAGTACATGATAAGATAATCGCTTTTACGGACTTCTGACAAATCATACATCATTTCTGAAAGGGGAAAACTCCAGAAAGCTGCTTTAATGAGTTAAAGATGGATGAAAACCGAAAAATTTCTTATTAATTTTCTTCTGGTAAGCAAACAGTTCAGTCTTCCTTCCTGTTACCGCTTTTTTTACATGCCAGCACACGTACCCGAAAGAAGAAATATGTCTCTGATTAGCAAACTGGCAAACCTGCTTCTGATATTGGGTCAAAAGTGACCGTGTATATTTTTCCTGGCAATAGGGAGCAGTAGATACCTAAATCTTTGCAAGCAAGCAGTATTTTTGTGTTGCAGTAAGACCTTACCAACAGATACCAGTTAGGGTCAAAAAGCTTTTAAGAATGACGAAAGTTTAGTAACCATTTGTTACTAATCAGTAAATGCATTTTGTCTTCATGGGCTCTCGTAGAAAGAAACATGGCATCTAATAAGGTGTCGCCCAGAGACTTAGACCCGCTCCCATGTATTTTAGACCTAATTTTTATGGTTATATGTTACAAAGTCGCCAATGTTTTTCAACAACGGAGCATTATTTAATTCATTTTCAGCAACATTTTGACAGATATTACCAGAAATTAATGGTAAAAACAACACATTGTCTCTTTAAATCTAATGCTTAGGTCCAAGAACAATATAGAGAGTGTTAGCGCTGACAGTTGCTGTAGCATGTTGTTGATTCAGTATTTATTGGTAAATAATTTCATAACCTTTCAAAACTGGAAGTCACCCGTTCTGAATTTCAGGATAAGATCCATGTGAACATTACAAAGAATAATTCGCTCAGAGATATTAGTATCTAATATCAAATAAAACAAATAATCTGGGTTATTTACACTAGGCATTATTTAAAGTGCAGATTAGAGATGAACAAAATCACTTCTTCTCAACTGTGAAGGTTAAACTCCATGCTCGCTACACGGAGAGACTGGGCATTAGTTTTTACAGTCCGGGGGAGGAGGGATCTGGACTCGAGACTCCCTAAAGCCGGGCGTACACTGTGCGACTTCTTCACTTTTTTGAGCCGATTTTCCACTCGTGCGAGAATCCACAAGATCAGGGCGAGTTTTGCGCCGAGCGTCGTGTAGTGTACAGGGGGTTACGAGAGGCGATTAACACCACGTGACCAGCTACCGATCAGCAATCGTGAGCTCACACGGACTTCTGGCGTGTTTGATATTTTGCTCGTCCCTCGTGAGGGTATCGCACTGTTGAAGTGGTGACCCAAAAAGTACTAGAACCGCTCACGGTGCATGGGCAATCCTGCATCAACACCGCTCCCCCGCTATTTCCCTAATTACACACGTTATTTTTCATTCGTTTTTATTTCTACACGTTTTTTTTACTCACAAAGATTGTCAAGAAAGCGTGTTTGTTGTGTTCATGTCAAATTAAACTGATCACTAAACACAGATTTACTTTCTTTATTTCGTTTTCCTCATCCAACCCCCATAAACCCCTGTGTGTCCTCCTGCAGCACTCCCGAAGGACAACAGGTAAGACAAAAAAGTCTAACGTGTTGATTAAAAACTGCTATTTTTAGCATAGTTTTAGGGCCGACGTGTTGCTACCAGACGTACAGTGTGAGCGCATGACTCGTGAGATCTGCTCTGCGAGGAAGTCGTACAGTTTGAGCTGAAGCTGAACGCTGCGAGTGAAAAAGTCGCAGTGTCCGCCCGGCTTTAATGGGGAGAAGCAGGCCGTTGTGGTGTAGCAACAACTGCATCGAGCTGAACGCAGCCTGCTGGGAAGGCCAGCAGAGCATTCTCAGCTGAGACAGGAAAATGCCTGCGTGAAGCCAAAAAACTGCTTTGGTGGCGTTTTTCACGAGGAAATAACATAACATCGTAAAAAGCCCCAAAACAGGAATTTTGCGTGAAATAAGACCTTTAAGTGCAGCAGGTTGCTGTGAAAGCTCCGTGGATTTTTTTTCTGACAGGCCTGTCATCACCTCCAAGCAGGATTTAAAACAGCTTAGACGGTTCGTGTTTGTTTATCTGAAGGAAAACTACCAAAGCCCAGGTTTACTGGTTCATCTGAGCTCCGGTCACTTTCCCAGTGTCCCACAATTTGTCCGAGGTACACAAATCTGTTTTTCTTAGATTAAAACTAGTGCTTACATTTGTGCTTTTTATCATAAAATTAATTAAATAAGGAAACATGAAGCTTTCCTTCAACCTTTCTTTTTGTCTTTTTAGTAGTTCAGTAATACCCCTAAAACCCTCC
>NC_091747.1:69721529-69731529 GCF_043380555.1 Nothobranchius furzeri
AAAAAACCCGGCTACGTGTGGACTAGGCCTAAGACAAGACGGGGCTTAAATAAACTGGGGCATGATGGGAGGTAGATGAGCTGCAGGTGTGTGGAGAGAGGACCAGGTGAAAGCAATACTTAATCAGGGAGGGAACTCACATGACCTAAGAAAAAACCTAAAAACAAGAAAAGCAACCACATAACTAATATTCTAAAGGGAAGGAGAACTACAAAGACTGGTGGGACAAAACATATAAAAGAGACTAATAAAATGAAAAGCTGAAACTATAAACACTGCAGAGGGGTGACTGGAGAAGTCTTAAAGGAACACAGGAGCTGAGAGATATATTTGGAAGACTGAAGACCAGGGGGCAAATGAGGAACACAAAGAGACACATAAATGAGATGCAGACAAAGGACACATGAGGGCGCTATGAAACACAAAAGGAGAACCTGGAGTGGGAACTGGAGGGGCTGGGGAACAAAGGGACACAGAACATGACACGAAGAGCTCAGAGTTGCTGCTCCTCTGCATTTACAGGAGCCAGGAGGTGTCCCAAGAATCTGGTGAGGAGGCTTGTGGACACCTTCCATGGGAGACCAAAGGCTGTCTGGTGTGATCACACTCAGCCTGGAAGTACCAGGGTGTCTCCAGGTGAGCTCGAGGAGACAGAGTTTTAGGGGGTCTCTGTTCTGGACAGGTGAGAGATGATGGGTGGAAGTTTCTCTCAGATTTTCAGAGCCATAGCAGGTGTCTAGAAGCCCTGTAGAGTAGTTCCCACCGGTCTAAACATGTGAGGATAACTTTAGGAGCATCCATCTCTCCTCGCAACACATTCTCACACCCTAAGCGTCGGAAACAAACGCTTGGTCAGCCACCCTCCACGTCAGACCCCAAAAGTGCCCTTTTTCGTTACTTATGTGCGAAAAGGGTTTTCCCCTTTTGTAACTGCAGATCCCGATGCAGCGTAAAACCGACGTGATGAGATATCCGCTGATGCGGCACCGAACCAGCTCGTTTAACCGCACCTAAACCTTAACGTTTCACTATTTATAACCTTCCCCTCTCCCTCATCCTAACCTTAACCCTCTTGCTACCTAAAACGTTACTCTCACTGTGATCAAGCGTTTGTTTCCCATGCATTCTGACTCTGACAGTCAGAGTCTGACTGTGAATTTTCGTATTTGCCGCCCAAGGGGAACGTTAGAACATACCATCTGGCGAGGGGGAGGTTACACATACCCTCTACTTTTAACCTCCACCGTGGAAGATGAAACCTCCCCCTCGCGTTGGCTCGATCCAAACTCGACCAATGACGAGGCGGCTCCCGCCGTTCGCTTCATAGAGCCGGCTTTTAGAGCGACGGACACATCACTAACGTGTTCGCTAGCAAGATGGTTAAGGTTAGGATAGGGGTGAGGGGAAGGTTAAATAAGAGTATACGGTTAAGGTGAGGTACAATGAGCTTGTTTGGTGCCCTGGCTGCGGACATCCCATCGCGTCAGTGTAACGCTGCATTGGGATCTGCAGTCAAATAAGGGAAAAACCCCTTTTCGCACATAAGTAACGAAAAAGGGCACTTTTCGCGTCAGGGGTCTGACGTGGAGGGTGGCTGACCAAGCGTTTGTTTTTGACGCGCTGGGAGTGAGAATGTGTTGCTCCTCAGGAAAACAGAAACATTCTGTTCTCAGACCCAGCCATGAGATGCTGTAAAATTTACGATTACAAGCCCACAAGAGATTTTGTTAGTGTTTAACACTCTGAACAGTGTTGTTTTTTACGGAAAGTCATTCTGAGCATTAGCAACTCCACCACACGGCAGAACCCCTCCTGGCTTGCGTTAATTGTTGAGATAATCAACGCTGCTGTTATCCAATCAGAGGGGAGATGTCCAAATAGCAACAAATAAGACTTCAACACCTGCCGTCTGAAGCCCAGCTGTGATGTGGGCAACGTTTAGGTCTGAGAAATGGTGCACCGGTGTTTTGTTTCCCCAGAGAATAACTTACAAGGCATTCCTTCCTACTAGAGAGCACAGCAGATGCATTGATTAAATGAGTGTCCCACACCTTTCAATGAAGAGAATTTGCAGGCAAATGTGGGAGTTTTAGCATCCAGAGCCATAATGTTCCATTAGTTGGACCTCTGTCTGGTTCGTAAGATCAGCTTTGATCAGCTCGGATCAGGACTCGGGCTAAATGCTGTTCCTGGTTGTTGTGCCTTCAGCCCTTGGCTCACATTAAAAGCAGATCTATTTTTGGATTTGAGCTGATCTCTTTGCTTTGGCCTCAGGAGAAAAATCTACTATTTGTTAGAATAAGAGGAAAGACTCAAATATTTTCTTTCAGCGCTTCTTCAGAAACACCGGGAGTGAGACTTCTCCTATTAGCATCTTTTTTTGGCCTCAAATAGAAGCAATTGCTGTGACAAATAATGCAGATAGTGTTGAATCTGTCAAAGCACGGAGATCTTGAAGCGATTAGCGTCTGTGTTTGGCAGCAGCTCCCTCGGAGCAGGAATCTTGGAGCTTGTTGTTGCTTGTTTGGTTTGGACCGTATTCCAGTTTTGTGCGGATGATAAAATCTGACAGCCCTTTCAAAAGGTGGAAAGTAGTTTATATTTTTATAAAAAGGTGTTCTGAAAAAAAAGTGCATGTGTGTGTTTGTGACAGAGCAGTGAAGCCGTGAAGCCGCCGGCATCCGTGCGACTCTGAATGTCGTCCAGCTTCGGCCTCTAAGGAGACAAGATGACGGCTAATATGTTTCTGTTTTGACTCGGATCAGGTGCTGGAGGTGGAGGAATGTGTTGGGACGTCAGAAAAGGCCACTCAGAGCGCTGGAGGTTCCCAGCCTGTGGATCTGCTGTGCAGCTCGGCGTCCGTCGGGCGAAGCCAGCGCTGCAGCGGCTGTGGTTTCGTTTCATTGCTTTGGCTACGACACATAATCAAACACAGACCCTGCTTGCAGCCTCAGCCCATGTTTCAGCCCTCCATCTATGTGCACGTGCGTGCACGGGCCTCTCTTGCTTGCACCACAACTGTGGGCTCGGTCTTGTTTTTCTGAAACAGTCTGGTAGGGAGCCATGTTGCCTGTGAAAGAAAGTCATCTTGCGTTACTCTATTGGCTTTTGGCCTGCGCTCACTTCCTCTTGTCAGCCTCACGGCGGCTTGGACTCGGCCTGGCTGTTTTCTTCCCACATCCAGCTGGGCCTGAAACCCATCAACATCGTTATTAGCAGGCTTACTGTGCACACATGCCTGCTCGAGGTCAGTTACACTCTCAAGACACAACAAAGTCATTTCAATGTTCTTTACAGTGATGACAACTTAAAGAGCAAGCTCACTGAGAAACAGCTTTTTTTTTTTTGTTGTATTTGAAATCCAGTCGGTCACTCTGAGATTACCGTGCAGGCTAAATGTGAAAGTACTCTTCTACTCTCATTTCCTGCATTAGCCTCTAATAGAATATAGACAGTGCAACTCAAGGGTGTCAAACTCCTGTGCTCGAGGGCCGGTATTCTGCATCTTCTTGTTGTGTCTGTGTTGATTCACCTGTGCAGCAGCTCATCAAGCTCTCCACAAGCCTGTTGATCAGCTGCTGACTGAAATCAGGAAAACACTAAAACGTGTAGGATAGCGGCCCGCGAGGACCGGAGTTTGACACCTGTGCTGTGCTCTAGGATTCGAAAAGCCTGGCAGATCTACGTCACACCGTCATGGAACACTCATGGACTCATCCATCTTGACTCGCGATGGGGAAGGCTGTTGTTGGTTTAGCGTCCAGGAAACAGCAGAGAATGTTTAGGCTAGTAGAAGCTGACCATTAGCATTAGCAACTCCACCACATAGCAAAACTCCTCCAGGCTTGTGTTATTTGGAAAACATCACAAGCATTTACATGCGCCACATTTCCCCCTATCCGATTGAAATCTTGGTTGATCGTAAATCCCAAATCTCTGTTTATATGGACTAGGGATGGGTACCGAATTCGGTACTTTTTAAGGTACCGACCGAATTCCACAGTACCGACCGAGCACTGATTCACTTCATTTGAAACGGTGCCTCGTTTCGGTACCCGTCCTTCACAACGAGAACTTGCCAAGACAGCTGCGCAAGAGGGTGATGATGAAACCAGCGACAACGATCTAAGTGAGACATCCTCATCTTAATCTGCTCCGGTAGGTAAATATAATGTTTAAGATAACATTAGCTTGATATGTTAGCTTCCGTTTCACTAATGGTGCGTTCGCTTTCTCCTCGGAACTCCGAAGTTCCGACTAGAAGAACATGAACGCGCTCTAAAGTTTGGCTTCACTTTACTAAATGCGACGGGTGATTGGGTGAAGATGAAACCAGCGACAACGATCTAAGTGTGAGGCATCATCGTTTTAATCTGCTCCAGCAGCTAAATAAACTGTTTAAGATAACGTTAGCTTGATATGTTAGCTTCCATTGCTACCATTGTTATCAGCTAATGGTGTGTTCGCTTTCTCCTCGGAAATTCTAACTTCCCAGTAGGAAAAATCAAATGAAAAAGGACGGCAAAAGGAATGAAGATACACAGTAAATTTAGTTCACAGTAAAGATGTTTGCTTCAGTTTAATTATCAGCTTATAAAACTACAAGGACAATGTTAAAATACAAACAGTTGAATGTTATTTATCGTGATATTTATCAAATATGGTTATATATTAAGAACAATATATATTTAATTATAAAAGAGAATTAAAATATTAAACACTCAAAAGTATTGAAAATTGGTACCGTTAAGTACCGGTATCGATTCCTAGGTACCGGAAATTAGTACCGGATCGATTCAAATGTCAAAGGTACCCATCCCTAAGACACTAACTGAAATGATCCGATCGTGCCGTGAGCATACAATCAGATTAAATAGGTTGAGCGTGCTCAGAGTTGTCTTTCCCGAAGAAAAAAAAAGTAAACAAACGTCCTCTCGTCAGCACGAAGTTGAAGTTGCACACATGCGCAGTGGGCATTACATTACCCCAACAACCGGAATAGGTGTGTACGTGGAATCAGAATGATGATCGGACTAAACCACCACTCTCAATCCGAATTACATTTCATTCCGATCAGGCCAGATCAGATCAGAATATTCCGACTGAAATGTTTACACGAAGATATTTAGATTTGGTAGGACATTCATTCAAATCACTTGTGCCCACGTAAACGTAGCTACTGTAGCAAAGCTGAGTTAGCGGCAGAGTCGCATTGTTGTTAAGCTCGGTTTATGCTTGACGCATTCACTTTCCGCGCGGTGATGCGGCTCGCGGATGGAACGAGCTTCACAACTTGCAGCGTTTATGGTTCGTGCGGCTCGTCTCTGCGGTGAGCCAATATTCTCCCAAACTGTAGGGGGCAGCATGGAGCTCTACGGCATGCATCCAACACTACACCACAGTAGAAGTAGAAATGACTGTTTACAACATGGCATTCCAGCATTTTTAACAGCGTTCTCGTCTTTTCCGACAGTGCGAGCTATTTCTCTCCAAGAATTATTAACAACATGTTGATCACGGTGATCTCTGAGAGCTGAATCATACAAATGTCTGTATTTACGAACCTCTGCCATACTAGCTCTTGCCGGTCCGCCATGTTTTTCCGCGTCCGACCGTCCGCGTGGTTAGAAATTTTCCTAGGTGCGCAGTGTGGAAATTTTGGGCCTTGCGGAGGAGCGGTGGAGGGGCGTGGTTGTTAAAATGACGCAATTTCGCCGCGCGGACCTCGCGGACACGTCGAGTATAAACCAACCTTTAGCCAATCAGAGGCGAGATGTCAAGATATTAATGAGTAAGACTACAAATTCTGATGTATTCTGCTCCCTACTCCTCTAACTTCTACTTCCTGAAACAGGAGCGCCAGAGCATTTTTTCCACAGAGTCTAGAACTGGAGTCTAGTGCAGAGAATATTAAATATGAGTGAACTTGATGTTTAAGCCCAAATGGTAACATGTTAAACATACTAGGCTTCTCCGTCTGATCACACCTGTGTTGGGAGTGACTTTCAGCTGCTTTGCACCAAATGTTGGCTCAGTGTTGGTAAAACTGGACGAGTTTGAAACCTTTTTGTGTTTCACTCCTGTAGCTAATCACGTGTGAATGTTCATCCAATGATGATGTTTCATTAAAATCTGTCCTGTGGTTCACGAGATGCTTTACTAACAGATGCACGCCCAGGCACAGGCAAAAACATTAGTTTTTGCCTTTTGGCCATAATAAAAATCCACAAGTTTACACTCGTGTGGATACACACACTTCCACTAATAAACACACATTAAAGATGGCGCTGATACCCGCCGCTGCTTTTCTTTCTGCAGATATTTTGGTGTTTGCTCGTCTATTTTCCCTCTGACTGTTGTTATCCGGCCTTCTGTGTGTGTGTGTGTGTGTGTGTGTGTGTGTGTGTGTGTGTGTGTGTGTGTGTGTGTGTGTTCAGGGCAGTTTTCAGTGCCTGCAAAGGCCTGTTAATGAATTAATTGGTGACTCGATGCCGTGGTGAAAGCTCATCTCAGCCGAGGGAGGATCTCTGTGTTTTGTGGGTTTGGCAGCTTGTGTGTTTGAGAGGGAGAGACCGAGGGGGGAGGTGTCGGTGCGCTGTGGGAAGGTTTAGTTCAAGAGAACCAAATGATTAGGGGTGTAATTAAAACCCACAGCAAACAGCATCAGCTTGTGTTCACTCATTAAAGACAAGAGGCTCCGGCGTGCGGCTGGTGCGCTGCGTGGATCAGAGCCGGCCTCTCCTGTCTATCACGAGTCACACAGCTGATGGAGAGGCGACGGCGGCTAATGAGCCGGGTCTCGTGTCCCTCCCCCGGTTTGATCGTTGCAGCTCCAAATGCAGGAACGCAAAAAAACAAAACCTCCACATGACTCTCAACGGATCAGTTCTGAACATTTTCCTGTCCGTTTTTGATTTTGTGTCACATTTAAACATTTCAGTTTAAAAAACAACAACAAATAACATAACAAATTAATTCAAAATGCTGTGAGAAAACTGTAATTTCTAATAGGAACAACGTAATTCACGCCACCTGCCCTCCTAAACGGGGTTAGGATTAGGATTTGTACAGCTGAATTGAGCTCCACCAGCCACACCCAGACCTGATCACTAGCAGACCTTCAATAGAGCCTGTCTCACTACATGAAGCAGGCTAAATGAGAGCTCTCATAGTGGCCTGGTAGGTTACTTTTTCTCTGTTCACGCCATCGACATACATACGGTTCACGCTCAGCTTTCCGGCATTCTCTTTTCTGATTTGGAACTGATTTAGTGACGTGTTTACAGTTGGTCCCTTTAATCGTGATGTCATGGCAAGCTGCTGCCACGTGGGGGCAGTATGTGGAACAATCCAGAGTGGGCTAACAGAGGCCGTGCTGTAATCAGGGACTTCTTATGACTGTCAGAGGGGAGAATCAGGTCAAAATTCAGCAGAATAATCCTGCTGTGTAAATCGGGCCCATATTTACCAACCTCTCCCAAAGCTGTCTCACTTTCCTCTCTTGAACTTTCCCAGGTGTCTTTGAGATGGGTTTCAGATGCCCAGAAGGATTCTTTGACCATGTGGAGAAGATATTTTTCCTCACACGTGTTTCTAAACATTCTCAAAATTTCAGAAAATGTTTGGAAGTCTTACAAATTGAGAGGACTTACATATTCAGACATTTTAGAAAACCTCTTGCGATTGCCGTTAGCAGCCTGTGGCTAACTCACCAGACTGACCTGTTAGGACAAATCTTTGAAGGGTCTCTGCTTCAAGAAATTAAGATTTCATCAGTTATGTTCTGATTTAATGAAAGGTTATTGACATCTTAGCCACGCAAGCATTCTGCTGTCAGTTCCCTATTACAGGTTTAAATCTTTAGCTAGCAATGTTGCTAATTTCTGCTGCAAATAGCCGTGTGTAAACCGGCTGACCATCTAAAGGCTCAGGAGGCCTTTGCAGGTGTTCTGGATTCATTATCTGATTAGAGTGTGACACATTGAGTCTAGAATATTTAAACTTTCCACAATACTCTAACTGTCTGAGGTTTTAAATGTGGGGTTTTCATCAGCTGTAAAGCACAATCAGCACAGTCATAACAAATAATGCCTGAAACATCGGGTTTTAAATTAAATTAATGATGAATGACCCACACTTGTACAGCACCTTTCAGAGTCAAAGGACTCCAACGCATTTTACCCTGCATTCATCCACTCACACACACATTCACACACTGGTCGTGATGAGCTACAGCAGGGGTATTCCATTCCGGGCCTGGAGGGCCAACGCGTTTTAGTTTTAACTCAGTTTCAACACACCTGATTTCAATCAGCAGGTGATCTACAGGCTTCTGCAGAGCCTGATGAGCTGCTGCACAGGTGAATCAAGTGTGTTGAATCAGAGAAACCACTAAAACGTGTTGGATGCCGGACCTCCGGGACCGGAGCTGAATACTCCTGAGCTACAGTGTAGCCACAGCTGCCCTGGGCGCACTGACAGAGGCGAGGCTGCCGAGCACTGGCGACGGCAGCCCCCTCCAAACACCACCACCAGCAGCAGGCAAGGCGGGTTAAGTGTCCTGCCCAAGGACACAACAGCAGAATTCCTGAGCTACTGTTGTCCAGTTCCAAAAAGCTGAAATGAGTCCATCTCGTGTATTAGTTTCTCCTTTTAAGTTGAATTAGTGATATAAATTAACTTTTTCAAAATAGTATTTTAATAACATTACAGCTGTTTTCAGAATACAGTTATCTGCTTTAAAACAGACTTTACCACGACTAGCCATTAGCTTGTCAACCCAGTCAGAACTAATCTCTGTTTCTCCAAAGTGATGCTTTTCAGAGAGCTCTTTGGAAAAGGCAGGATTTCAGTCTAGTTTAAGTTAAAGTACCTTTACTCATCACACACTGGTGAAATGACATCTCCGCATTTGACCCATCCCTGCGGGGAGCGGGGAGCTGTGGCTGCGCTCAGGAACTACTTGGTGGTTTAGGGTTAAGCAGGGAGGCATTGGGTCCAATTTTTAAAAGTGTCTGGTATGACCCGACTGGGAATTGAACCCTCAGGGAGGACGCATACCGTTACTAAGAAGGTTACTGAGACGGTGATTCACATCCATTCTCATCAGCTTATCTGGGGTCGGGTCACGAGGGCAGCAGCCTAAGCAGGAAGGCCCAGACTTCCCTCTCCCCAGCCACTTGGACCAGCTCCTCCGGGGGAATCCTAAGACATTCCCTGGCCAACAGAGAGACATAGTCTCTCCAACGTGTCGTTGGTCTTCCTTTAGGTCTCCTCCCAGTTGGATGTACCTGGAAAGCCTCACCAGGGAGGCATCTGAACTAGATGCCTGAGCCATCTAAACTGACTCCTCTTGACGTGGAGGAGCAGCGGGTCTACTCCGAGCCCCTCCCGGATGACCGAGCTTCTTACCTTATGACGTCTAAGGGAGAGCCCAGCCACCCTAAAGAGACAACTCATTTCAGCCGCTTGTATCCGCGATCTCGTTCTTTTGGTCACTACCTAAAGCTCATGACCATGGGTGAGGGTAGGAAAGTAGGTCGACCAGTAAATTGCGAGCTTCGCCTTCTGACTCAGCTCTCTCTTCACCACAACAGATCGATGCAATGCTACATCGCTGCAGACGCAACACCAATCCGCCTGTCGATCTTTCACTCCATCTCTCCCTCACTCGTGAACAAGACCTCAAGATGCCTGAACTGCTCCACTTGAGGCACGACCTTACCCCTGACCTTGAGAAGGTGCTCTACCCTTTTCCGACTCACTACCACGGTCTCTGATTTAGAGGGGCTGATTCTCATCCTAGCTGCTTCACACTCGGCTGCGAACCGCCCCAGTGAGAGCCGACAATCACGTTCTGATGAGTCCAACAGGACCACATCATCTGCAAAAAGCAGAGACTTAATCCTTAAGCCACTAAAATGGATCCCCTTGGCTGCACCTAGAAATCCTGTCCATAAAAGTTGTGAACAGAATCGGTGACAAAGGGCAGGCTTGGCAG
>NC_091747.1:69736529-69749029 GCF_043380555.1 Nothobranchius furzeri
GAGCAGCTTGACCACGTTGTTGTGTGTCGGGGAGGAAACACGACAGCAGCCACAGAGCCGTGCTGGTTTGAGCGTGTCGCTGCTCGCTGGAGTTATATCAGCTCTGTCTGGACGTTAGTTGTAAAACTTTCTCTTTCAGTCGTGAACACATTACTGAGCGGCTAGAATCTCCGTTTCTGGGCTTCAACGTCAGAAAACAGCTGAGTGAACTCGGCGCTGAGAGAGAGGAGTGTAGTTTGTCCGAGACAGCGGAGCTGCAGACACCGGCAGCAGACGCTGGAAAAAACACAAAGGAGGGGGCGTGTCGGCTCCACGCTGATGCCGCAAAGCATCATGGGAGTTGTAGTCTTAGAGGTAAAATCGGCCAGCCAGGGGCGTGTCCAGGGAGTGGCCTGGGGTAGCACATGCCACCCTTAGAATCTGATTGGCCACCCCAGGTGCCACCCCACTAAGTTCCAGTTTAAATTGACTTTACATTGTCGACAAAAGGCTTGGGTTGTTAACTCCAAAATAGTGTGTGGTTGCATGCACCTTTCACCTTGTTTTCTAGCCCAGGTATGTAGTATTACTATTATTTAATATTTTTTCATATTCACATACATAGTATTTAGAGTCCCACTCAACTCCAGTTGGTGGCAGTGATGCAACAAGAAGTGACTTGCTAACCACCACAAAAGTAGAAGATGAAGAGGAAAAGAAAATGGTGATTGTGCAATGTGAAACTCAAAAATTAATTAGAAAGTAAGTAAATAAATAAATAAACGATTTGTGTAAATAAATAAATAAGCATAACCATTGGTGCCACCCATGAATAAACAAGTGCCCCACTTGGGCCACCCCATTTTAAAAGTCTTGGACACGGCTCTGCGGCCAGCAGGTCAGTTTTAATATATTTTTGATATTTATCTTGCGGGCCACATGAGAATGCTCCGCGGGCCTTGACTCTGACATATGTGAAATAGAGGAATGTGTTTCATGTCAGCATTTTAATCCTTTCTATAAACTACTAACACATTTCCTGTGACATGACAAGCTCCACGTTGTCGGTCACTCTGGTGAGTTGTGTGTTAAGCTGCTGACCTCACGGTGGTATGAAACGCGCTTTAAGGTTTAAGAAATGTCCTAAAATCAACTTCTGTGCTCTAATCGTCACCTTAAAGTTGTAGCAACCGTCTTAAAGCATGAAGACACGGCGCATGTATGAACATGAGAAACTTTCTTCCACACGCGTGCATCATCTAACCTCCAGCTTCACCGGCGTTCCCTGTCCTTTCCAAACTGGCTCAGGAAAATTCAGGGTCCCGCCTCCTAAACATTTTCTGTCTTTGTAGTTCTCCTGCCTCTGGGATAATGCAACAAATTAATTAAGGTTAGTGTCCAAACGAGAGCACAGGCGGGCCTCAAAAGCACCGGCATCAGCTGATTCAGCCCGTCGCTCAAGCCCATTAAGGAGGCACTCCAGGGACGGAGAGGCTCTTTGATAGAGGTGACCTTGTGTGAGCAGAAGAAACCCTGAGGAGGGACTTTATAAAGAGCACAGTAATGTGGACTGTGCTCTGTGGGACACCCCCCCCCCCCCCCCCCCCCTTCCTTTGGGCTTTCTGGAGCCAAGGCCTGGATCAGTTTGACGTGGGACAAACGTCTGCCTCCGTCCCCTTCTGTCCAAACTCAGGAGACAAAACCAGAGCTGTAACTGATGAGGTAGAAGATCTGTGTTGATATTTAGATCTGAATAAATTCCCCCCCTTCACCTTCACCTTCTTGGGCTTTTCTTTTCTACATAAATTTTCCACATCCAGGACACATCGCTGGCTCGAGATGAAAGTCGAGGTGGAAAATGAGGAGTAGTCAGTGGAAGATGATTGCGCTGTCTCCCAGGAGAGACAAAAAGTCTGGGTTAAAAAAAAAGAACAGATGGATGGAGGACAGGAGAGTCTTCCTCTGTTTCATTTTTCCACTCTTGAAATAGTTTCTCTGGCCGTGGTTTGCGTTTGCATCACAGAATCTTATCGTTTTCATCCTCTGCTCTGTAAAATCCTTTATTTAATGCAACATTTCCATGACCCTAATTCTGATTTAGGGGTGATTGTTACCCAAGTGTGGATTCCCACATTTATGTAGATGCTGTGAACTTATATTTAGGCCTTCTGAATCCCTTAAATCCTCAAAACGTAGACATTTGAAGCCTTTTAGTGCACAGGATTAAATCGCTGTAGCATAAAGTTTGGTATTAAAGTCAATTGTTCCTAAAGCAAATTCTGTCTGCAGAAACAAAACAATATAAATAAGTTAAAGTAACTTATTTTACAGAAAATGTTTTCCCAGTGGATTCATCATCATATGCAAAAAAAAAAAAAACTGGCATATATTTCTGGACACAGATTCAACATCCTGAATTTTCGTCCTGATTTGTGGAAAATCTTCTTGCTGATGCATCTTGATCTAAATAGCATAACAACACGTTTGCATTTCTGCAGACAATCATATCAGAAGATCATCTAGCATGAAAATATCACCAAATACGGACAGAAGAAGAGATTATCAAAACATCGCTGTTCGACACAGGATCAGAAATCTGACAGGCCAGCGAGTCAGAAGAGGTGGTTTGTTTTAATAAAACACACCAAGGGCTCTGTTGGCATGATGTCCTGAAACCAGTTTGACAGAATGAGCATCAGAGGAAATGAAAATGAGATTAGACTCGCGGAAACAAGGGAACACCTGGCCTGCTGTGGAAAGGAGTGAATAATACAGGATAGGTGTGATGGCTGGAAAAGCAAAACCGGTTGGAAACAGGAGAAATGTGGCAAATCGTCAATTAACAACAAGAAATTTACAACCAGAGCCCCCTAGTGGCTGCTTTCAGTACAGGTTTTAGGTTCAGATCCAATGAAAATACTTCTCAGATTTTGTCCAGGTGCTACTCCTGGACTGTTTCTATCCAAGTAGATGGCAAGCAGAGTTTCACAGGGGGAGCTAGGGAGAGCCCGGATCCCCCAAGAGGGTGATAGGCTCCCCCTGAAGTAGAGCTGGGCAATAAATCGAAAATTCATTGTGATCAAAATTTCTGGCTCTTACCGATATTGTTTTTCCCATGTCAATAAATTCAAAGATACTTTATTAATCCCAGGAAAATGGTTGATGACGTTCATGTCCCTTTAAGAAGCTGTACCACCTTGAATCATGTGAAAACGCCTGCAACTGACACACCCAAGGGGAGCAAACTGACACACCCAAGGGGAGCAAACTGACACACTCAGGGGGAGCCAACTGACACACTCAGGGGGAGCCAACTGACACACCCAGGGTGAGCCAACTGCCACACCCAAGGGGAGCCAACTGACACACCCAAGGGGAGCCAACTGACACACTCAGGGGGAGCCAATTGACACATGCAGGGGGAGCCAATTGATGCACCCAAGGGGAGCCAACTGACACACCCAAGGGGAGTCAACTGACACACTCAGGGGGAGCAAACTGACACACTCCTACACCCAAGAGGAGCCAACTGACGCACCCAAGGTGAGCCAACTGACACACCCAAGGGGAGTCAACTGACACACTCAGGGGGAGCAAACTGACACACTCCTACACCCAAGAGGAGCCAACTGACGCACCCAAGGTGAGCCAACTGACACACTCAGGGGGAGCAAACTGACACACTCCTACACCCAAGAGGAGCCAACTGACGCACCCAAGGTGAGCCAACTGACACACCCAAGGGGAGCCAACTGACACACTCAGGGGGAGCAAACTGACACACTCCTACACCCAAGAGGAGCCAACTGACGCACCCAAGGTGAGCCAACTGACACACCCAAGGGGAGTCAACTGACACACCCAAGGGGAGCCAACTGACACACTCAGGGGGAGCCAATTGACACATACAGGGGGAGCCAATTGATGCACCCAAGGGGAGCCAACTGACACACCCAAGGGGAGTCAACTGACACACCCAAGGGGAGCCAACTGACACACTCAGGGGGAGCCAATTGACACATGCAGGGGGAGCCAATTGATGCACCCAAGGGTTGCCAACAGAAGCCCCCAGGGGAGCACGAGAAAGGATCTGTCCTACCGCCCTGCCCACACTTACAATGCAATGAAGGCCAGAGTCCACAGAAGGATGCATTTATGCGTCTTTGATACAATGGGCGGAGCTAGAACACATCCAGGAATTTTGAGCATGTTTGCCATAAAACATAGTATTGAAACAGCACTTGGGCCAACATCCATGCCATTTCTCAAGCGCACGTACAGTCATGTTGAATCATGTAGTTGTTAAAGAGACAATATGTAGTTTTTACCATTACTCTCTGGAAATATCCATGGAAATGTTGTTGAAAATGAGTAAATGATGCTCAGTTGTTTAAAAAATTGGCGGCTTTGTAACATATAACCAAAAAAAATCAGATCTGAAATGCACAGAAGCAGGCAACGCCACAATAGATGCCATGTTTCCTTCTACGGGAGCCTGTGAGGACCAAAAGCATTTACAGTAATCCCTCGCTACTTCGCGGTTCGTTCATCGCGGATTCGCTGCTTCGCGGATTTTTTCTTTGGAGCATTTTTCAGGGGGAATTCGCAGATTCGCGGTATTTTTCACTGATTCGCGGTATTTTTCTATGCGAAATATCAAGAAATTCTTGTTTTTTTTCATCAATTTCATCATAAAATGCACTTTTTATAATAAAACTAAAAAAACCAAGTAAAATTTTTTTTTCTTGAGTTTTACCCACAAAAAGAGAATGTGATCATACGATAATTCAATATAGTACTGTATGTCAGACAGGTCGGCTGGATTTGGGAGCTGAGCTTGTAGGGAGCGTGGTTTCACAGACGCGGAAGTGATAGCGTCGGTGAAACGCCGGCTGATCTAGGAAACCCCCGAGCGTTCGAGCGTCAACGAAGTGACACGGAAATGCCGGGCTTTCCAGAAGTAAGTAAGATAACTTACTATGAGCTGATAGTTCGTTGGATTGATCGGTAGGTTGGAAACTCTGATCATGAATCTGAAGAAACGATGACTGAGTGGTGAGCTGGAAAGGCGACTTCCATTTATAGCCGCGGTTTGTGACGTAGGCGCGACGTGAAGGGAATCCCCGCGAGGGGCATGCTGGGAGTCCCTACTTGGCGGATTTTCACATATCGCGGCCAGGTCTGGAACGCATCTACCGCGATAAACGAGGGATTACTGTACTGATTTGTAACAAACTGTTACAAAACTTTCACCATTCATAAATGTTGTTTTACACAGTTACCTCTTCACTTGTTACCAGTGATGAAAGGGAGTCTGATGTGTTTGACATTTTGCTGGAGGTTGCCCTACCAGGGATTTTTCACCCTAATGGGAATCCATTGTTAAGGTCTTACTCAAACACATAAATGCCACTTGCTTGCAAAGATGTAGTTGTATACTGTCCCCTATCTCCAAGGAAAATACACACTGTCACTTTAACTTGCTGCTATACGTTCAAATACTATTTCTTGACACGTTTGGCTGTAATCAGTTATTTGATGCTTGAAAATTGAATGTAGGCAAGGGACTAGAACGGGGGGTGAAATGCATATTTGAACATTTTTCTAATTCAAGAAAATGGCCCACAAGTTTATGTGTGACGTTTTCTAAATTACAACACATAATTGTGAGAATTAAATCCCACAAACACTGTAATAACAGCCAGGTGGAAGCTGTGGCAGGAAATCCAGAGCAGGAAAAAGGAGTGTTGGGTTTCAGTGACGATTGCGGTGAGCGGGAGATGAAATTAACTCAGAGTCTCAATAATAAACAAGGTCAGGGAAAAAAAATAAAGAGTGCGTCGATCTCAAGCAGAGATAGAGAAAAAGAATAACACGGTTAGTGTTTAGGTTGCCTCAGAGGTCGGTGACCTCACAGGAAGTGACACCTAGCTCACCACACCAGGATTTAGTCTCCGTCGCAGCACAATGCATGTGTTGTGAGGGTATTTCATGTATCTCAACAATAGTCTTCTTGTGTTTTCAGGACTTCAACAATGAGCTACGAGATGTTATATCAGAAACGTGCAGCTACAGGTTTCTCCCTCTGTTTTTATAAGATTCAGTTTAAGTGGTCTATTTTATAATTACCATCAATTTTCCTGCAGTGCAATCATCTTGTAGAGGAGAATCAGCCTCCTGCCAGAGCAAATATAGAAAACCGTGTCTGCAGGATGGACGGCACACAGGAGGGAGATATCAATCCTGACACCAGTTTAACAAGCGCTTACGTTGCTGCTTAGAGCTCCTCGCAGAAGTCAGAGGGGAGAAAAGAGACTTTTCCTCTAAATAATTATACTGCTATTTTTAAGTTGGCTTTCTTCAGTAAAACATTAGAGTGTTTGATATTTGGCAAGTGCACTCTACAAGGTTACTTCTAGAGGTTATTTGACTTTGGTTTTGGCAACAATGAAGCCTCTTTCTTCAGTAAAGGATTCATTATTCACAAAGGTACCGTCCTAAATGTTCTGGATGATCCTGCGTTTAATCCAGTATCCTCATCACTTTTAAACATTTTCAGCATGACGTTGTAAAATGTATCTAGACAGAGTTGACCTGCAGACCGAATAAAGGTTAATCAGACATGAAGGATGTTCTTTAGACAAACACGATGGTTAAAAAAAGGTCATCTTACAGAAGAAATGAGTTTGCAAGCAAGGAAAACGCAAGTTTATCTTTTGGCATGAGCTACTGCGGTTTGAGGTTAGTGTGTCTGGGAAGGTTTGGCTCGTGGGATCACAAAGCGGCACTAATCGTTTAGTAGATAGTGCTTTGAACAGCTTTAGTTAGGAGAAGCAGGCGTTAGTCCTGTGTGATGGATTGGATTGATGAGCTAAAGGCTAGTCCAAGTGGGACCAAGCCCATAATAGAATGCTGAGATCTGGAAACAACTTCAGTTTTTAATGTTTCATGACAGTTTATTCGCTTTAGTAAACCTTTTTCAGTGCCATCAGTATCGCGTCACACACATCTTCACTCAGCATTTAATTAGCTAAAAACCGACGACAAAAAGATAAAGAATAATAAAATACCTCTTGTGTCAACAGCTTGTTTTAGGAAGGCCAGGTGATGCGTTTTTCTCAAGGCTTTAGCTCAAACTAGCTGTTAGCTTTTCGATTAGCTCAGAATTAACCCGCTCCTTTAAACTAACTACAGCCTTTTAAAAAATCCACCTCTATGGATCTGAACTCACCCTTTAAACATTTTATGCAAATCTCATTCTTTGCATTCTCCTGGGCTTCCACGGGGGGGTCTGTGCTTTCTCTATAAACACGCCAAACTGAACGTAAATCATCCATACTTTTCTGTCCAATTTTGGAATCATATGTTTCAAAAGAGTTATTTGAAAAAGTCCCTTAAAAACCAAGTTCTCTTGTTATTGTTTTATTTTTTTTGTTTTTAACACATTTGCAGTGGTGTGTGGGATACATGCATGCCGTGTGAGTCGATCTCTGTGGGAAAAAAAAAAGCTCTGGTGCTCCTGTTTCAGGAGGTGGAAGTTAGCTAGAGCTGAGAGCAGCAGATGACGACATGATTTGGAGTCTTATTTCCTGATACTCTGAAATCTTGTCTCTGATTGGCTAACAGCAGCCCGACTCTACCACAGACTGTTTGCTCTGTTTCATCTCCACAAATAACACAAGCCTGAAAGAGAGTGTAGTTGCTAATGCTAATGGTTAGCTAGCCGAGACGTGTTCTGCTCTCTCCTGGACGCTAAACCAACAACAGCCTTCCCCGCGTCGCGAGCTGAGATGGGTGAGTCCATGAATGGTAATTTGACAATAGGAGGTGCCTTTTCTAATCCGAGCATTTTCCCGTCTGTTTTTATCAGTGGCTAGCGCAGGAAACATGGGTAGAAGACTATTTTCACTGCATGTTAAACTGAGTGAACTCTGCCTTTAATGTGACGTTCCTACGTTTAAAGAGCAAGTCACCCCCAAATCAACTTTTTTTTGCTGATAAACTAAATAAACGAGTGTCTAATCGTGCTGCGGACACGTGTCGTCAATAATTTGGTACTTCAGTGCATCTTAGTTAAAATTTAAATATTCTGCCTAAAAATGTCAGTGTTGTACCGTTGTCAGGTAAAAACTCTGCACAGTATTTTAATTTAAGTCTGCCACCGCTATTGGCTAAGAGGTATGCTATGATGTAAACTGGTACATTATGATGTCACAATGCTGTCGTGAGCGTGTGTGTGTGTGTATTTGTTAGCAGCTCCACCCTCTCGGTCTACCTGGCAACAGCATTTGTTGCATTTTTCAAACATGAAGTGGGAGTGGAGTTAGACTCTGGTAGGGGGTGACTTGCTCTTTAAGAAGGTCGGCTCACGGGTCCCCGGAAGAACAAAAATAGGAATGCAAGTCACCGAGGCTAAAAGAGCTATTTTCTGACCCGCTTTGCCTTACATCCTGGATCACACATATGTTGTACTTTTCCTTAAATGATGTGTGTTTCGACCATGCCAGACACTAACTTTGACATTTATCACTATGACCAGTTTTAAAAAGTCATAACAGGGCTCCTTTAAATGAAAATCTTGAGTAACTTCGGATGAGCTCGACTGGACCAGTCAGAATGATAAAAGTGATGCCAAGGTATCCATCTGGTGAGCTGGAAATGAGAACAGATCCTCAGAGTCAGGCGCAGTCTCGGTTACTGCAGGCAGCTTCCTGTCAGTTTGTTTACTATTGTAACCCGGTCCTATTATCCCATTACGAGCCCTGAAAAATAGAGCTTTTGTTACGACGTGCTGAGTTTACTCTGTGTGTGTCATTTGTTTGCTTGATCTGGCACAGAGCGGTCCAACACTAATTACCTTCTGCCGATGACTGAATCACGATGAGGTCTAGTGTTTCTGGATCGCAGCGGGCCTCTCCTTCTTCACCTCCTAAACGTATCTTTCTTGCCTGAGTCAGACTTGTCACCGTTAGTTACAGACGAACTGAAACGTTACAGCTTTTGCTAGACAACAACTTCCTCATAGAATAAAATCCTTGAATGGCTACAGTTCAAAGATTGCAATTAGAGCAGTAGGTGAAAGTGAAAAGTGTGTGTGTGTGTGTGTGTGTGTGTGTGTGTGTGTGTGTGTGTGTGTGTGTGTGCTTGTATTTGTACCCTTGTGAAGACCAGATTAATCTTTTTACGACCGATGGTCCTAGGACAAACCCGGTCCTAATAAGGAGTACTCCCTAGCGATGACGTTTACAGATAAGATGTGAATTGAGTTTTTGTTACGGATAATTTTAGGAGAACACTGGTTAGGTAGAGTAGATAGAGTAGATAGAGTAGATAGAGTAGATGTAACTCAGTGAGATCCCCCTGAATCAGTGCACTGACCAAAACAGTTTGGATTAGGGATTCACTGGCAGTGCACGGGCCGCCGCATGTCACTCAAGAACTCCCCTCCAGTTGTTGGGTCGTATCAATGAAGAGTAAAAAGAGCAGAGTAGAGAAAATTGAAAGAACAGAGTAAGGAAAAACAAGGAGAAAAGGAACAGAATAGAGGAAAAGCAGAAAGAAAGAAAATAAAGGGGGGGGGGGTAGAGACCAGGTAACAGAGGTGGCGCCGTGGTATTACTGTCAACCACAACTGAGCCGGACTAGGCTAAACCTGGCTCCCCCAATTCCTCCTTCTAGGTGTAGGAGAGGGAATGGGAGAGTAAAAGAGGTGAGACAGAGAACATGATGTTATATAGTATGGTCCCAACTACACTTCTAAATAAAGGTCTGGACATGCTGTATTGTGTAATGTAAATGGGCCATCTTTATCATGGTAAGGGTGAGGGTTAGGCATTGTGGACTCACTAAAATGAATGGAAGTCATTACAAAATCCTAACATGGGTACAAATACAAGAATGTGTGTGTGTGTGTGTGTGTGTGTGTGTGTGTGTGTGTGTGTGTGTGTGTGTGTGTGTGTGTGTGTGTGTGTGTGTGTGTGTGTGTGTGTGTGTGTGTGTGTGTGTGTGTGTGTGTGTGTGTGTGTGTGTGTGTGTGTGTGCAGGATGGCCTGTTTCACACTCAACAGCAGCGCCAGCACCACAGCAGAGGCTGTGGCTGTGGTTCTGGAGCCGGTACAGTACAAACATCTCTGCTCCATCAGCGTCAGAACCAGCTCAGTGTGCAGAACCCTGTTTCAGGAGCTTGCGTCGGGTTTGTACTGACGTCGCTGAAATCAGGTTGTCTAAACTGTTTTGACCAAACAACTGCGAGGTACACTGAAAAAAATGAATTTGGTAACATTTTAAAATAGTTTAAATAACATTTAATCCCTGATGGTTTCAGATTTAGAGTGGTGCAACTCAGTCTTGATTTAGGGACACAAAAATTATTATTAAACTTTTGCAAGCATGTCCTACTGAAGGCAATGTGGATGGATGTAAGTATGAATGGATGGATGAATGGATGGATTAATTGATGACATGTTGAATAGATGATGGATGGATAGATGGATGGATGAATGGATGGATTCTTTGATGGATGGATGGATGGATGGATGGATGGATGATGGATGGATGGATGGATGGATGGATGGATGGATGGATGATGGATGATGGATGGATGGATTGAAGGATTCATTGATGAATGGATGGATGGATGAATGGATGGATTCATTGATGGATGGATGGATGGATGAATTGATGAAATGTTGAATAGATGATGGGTGGATGGATGGATGGATGGATGGATTGATTGATGGATTCATTGATGGATGAATGGATGGATTCTTTGATGGATGGATGGATGGATGATGGATGGATGGATTGAAGGATTCATTGATGAATGGATGGATGGATGAATGGATGGATTCATTGAAGGATGATGGGTGAATGGATGGATTGAAGGATTCATTGATGAATGGATGGATGGATGAATGGATGGATTCATTGAAGGATGATGGGTGAATGGATGGATTGAAGGATTCATTGATGAATGGATGGATGGATGGATGAATGGATGGATTCATTGAAGGATGATGGGTGAATGGATAAACAATGTTATTGACTAAAAAAAATAAGCCCAAGTCTAAATAATCCAAAAATGATGTCAACGCCGTTTCAAATGATCTACCGCCACCTCTGTATCAGTAACATCCTGCCCACCAACAGAGTGCTGTGTTTGGCCAGCTATGGATGTCAGTCAGTAGGGCAGTCCGCCATTACGTTGTGGAAGAACTAAAACATAATATAATAAGTGATTTTTCTAAGTAAACAGAACATAAATGGTTGGGTAGTGTAGAAAGGTGGCTAGTATGTTTGACTTGAAAGCAAACTAGTTCATTTTGATGTAGGGCTGGGCGATACGGCCTAAGATTAATATCACAATAAATTGAGGATTTCACCTTGATAACGACAAATGGACGATAACTACAGGTATGTGCGGAAACAAAAGCTGTCCACTAGATGGGGCTGTCACATGTATTACGTTGAGTCCCATTTTTACGTGACTCGAGGTGGTACAGCTTCTTAAAGGGACATGAACGTTGCCAACCTACACACGTCTTTTCACTTTTCATTATCATATTTATAGACATGGGAAAAATTATCTCCATAAGAGACACAAATGTCGATAACAATAAATTTTTGATTTATTTAACAATAAATTTTGGTTTATTACGTCTGTATGAAACCAACACATCTAAGCTCCTTCTAATGTTTGCAATATTGTTCTTAGGTGAGACGTTTTCATAATCAAAATGAAAGTGTTGGATAGATTTTTTGTTGCATTATGTTGGTTTAACATGCACCATTCTGATGTGTTTTGTTTATGAGTAAAATGCATAATATACACTGTATATTGCAGACAGTGATGCTGTGCTATGTTCAAACACTTTTTCACTTTATTACAGACAGAAAAATAAAGTAACATAAATAGTTTTACTGTTTTATTTCTTTTTTTCCAGTCAGCAGACAATCTTTAATCTTAACTCTTGTGTTTTTACTACAAGTATTTAGAATACAGTACCAGGATGAAGCAAAGTAAGAGAATAGGTTACAAAATACATTTTAAAGCAGGTATTCAGTATTCTGTAACTAAATACATTTACAAAGTATTCTGGTAACTCAGACTTTCGCTCAGGCTTTTATTTAGACAAGCCGCACCACAGAATGATGTGTTTTCACCCAGCCAGGAGAAAGGAGAGCGGCGTGATTCTCGACTCGGTGAGATTTCAGAATTGACCGAAAATAATCGTGGCAGTTATTTTGTCCATAAACCAGCAGCTGTACTTGGATTTAAATAAACATCTGATTTAGGTTTCAGACACACGTGTCGGGAAAGTGATGCACATGCACGAATTCTTCACACATTCTGATTCTGTCAATCTCCTGGAAACGTCCAACACTATTTGGTCTCTGCTCTTGTCTGTCTAACGTACCATCGATGCACGCTCACGTAGTTTCCTTAGAAAGAGTTTAAAGTTCCTCGTGTTGCTCGCTGGTGTTCCTCATCCATCATATTTCAATGCCTCTTCTGCTTCCGT
>NC_091747.1:69751529-69814029 GCF_043380555.1 Nothobranchius furzeri
GTGTGTGTGTGTGTGAGGAGGTCAAATGTTTCCCACCTGCTTAACACAGCCGTGGTGTTGTTCATTAACATATTTAAGCATTTATTTGCTATTCTGATCATTCTGACACTGGGAATAACTTTCTCAGTCAGCAGGTTTGAAACTGGGTTTTTGCAGCTCGCATAAAAGAAAAAAAAACAGATTTAAAACAATAAAATGATGTTTGGGTCAGTTTGAAGTCATTAATAATTATCTTACAGCCTTTATGCTAAGAAAAGGAGCATCCTGCAGGAGTGATAGACTAACTGCTAATCTGAGAGCAGCCTAGATTAAAACATACTCCTGTTTTGAAGTTTTTAACACTTGAGTGATTCCAACCCTGTCTCAGTCATCTCCATCATTCCATGTTTTTTTTCTGCAGGAGTCACATTTAGCTGCTGGTGGTGATAAACGTGTGTGAATAAATACAGAAAGCAGTGGAATTAATCATGTGATGAGTTTAATATAATAAAGAATATTTTCAGAATGCAGCAAAAAATATCTGGTGTTGGCAGAGCTCAGACTAGCCGTTAGCTCATCAGGCCTGAATGGCGACATTCAGAGGAGGAAACGTTTGTTTTGTGTAACGCTTTTCAAGACAAAAGTCACACAATGCTTCACAATCGGACGTAATTTTCACTTTAGAAGTGGGGGGGGACACGGGGGGGGGGGGGGGGGGGGTATCTTTACAGTATGCTCTAATGGGAAACAGACTTCAACACAAACAGTTGTTTTCCGCTTGGTCCTAGAGCTCAACCAGTGTCAATTTAATATAGCATAATGTTGTTTTTGGATGGTAAAAAGTGCAGGGGTCAAAACTTGACTTTGGAAAAAGTGGGGGGACATGTCCCCCCTGTACCCCCCCAAAATTACGTCCATGCTGTGGTTACATTTGAAATGTTCCGACAAATGATTGTAAAAAATTTTTTGTTAAGTTGAAAAAGAAATCGTATAAAATCAGCTGGTTTCATTTTATCTAATGATCAGCTGATCTGAAACTCAAAAATCCGATTTTTTCTCCCCGTTCCTGAACGCACTGTTTACTGCCAAGCAGCACTAAAAGAAAAGAGTCGTTGGACTCAGGTGAGTTTTTACTTCTAGAATCAGAACTTTTCAGCTTAATCAACAACAACAATAATAATAACAATAACTAGTATTAGGAATACATCAGAGTAGGAGAGTAGTGGCAGGGCGGAGCTGAGCAGAGATGGTAACTCGTCCTGCTGCAGCTCTAGGTGCTCGGCTCTGGCGGGACTCATCTGCCTATCCTGGAGCTGACCCCTAACCCCACTGAGGAGACATCTCCCTGCAGCTCCTAACAGCATCAAACAGAAAAACACATTTTTGTTCCAAATCGCTTTTTCCCAGTAAGAATCTCTGTGTTTGTGTGCCTAAAGGCTCAACTGACCTCTGACCTTCTAAACATCAAATCTTTACACGCATTGTTAATTTTCTCGGCTCACAGCCACCTGTCAGAGTTAGGAAACTGTGTTCTGATGTAGGATCTGAAGCGTTGTGGTTAGCGCTGGTGAAGAGGCTGCGCGGGATTACCACGGTTATGGTTCTTCTGGCCGTCTCACCCTGACAGCCCAACCCCGTCAGCCTCGGGGGCCAGTGGCGCCCAGGATGACCAGCCAGGAGACTCGCAAACAGAAAGCAGGAGAAGACATCTTGTCTCATAGGAACCAAACTTCCAGAGTAAACAGACTGTAGGTGATGTCTGAGACGAGCTGGAAGGGACCCGTTTCCGGTCCAAGGAGGTGGATGTGTGATGCTCACAGCAGAGGAGACAGGGTTAGATAATGGCTGGACGCGAGACAAAGGTCTGATTTACAGCTGATTATCGACGAGGAACAACCGCTCTGTCAGCAAACGATCAGACAGAAACGTCTTGTTTGAACACTTCGCCGTTCCCCACCCTTCACCAGAAACAGCCCTCTCAAGGGGGAGCAGAGAATTTTGGTCCTCTGCTGCAGGAAACTGTAAACCCGGTTAGTTCCGATCACCTTCATGCTCAGGGACGATACGTCAGCCGCTTTGCCACAACATCCGTTCACACACGAGGCTCCTGAACGTAGAAGTGGTAGCGCCCTGCCAACTGTGTCAGCTCAGGGCCATTAAAGACGTATGTGCACAGGAGGCATACATTCAGCCGTCCAAGTCTGTGGCAAATGGCTTACAGTCTGATTGTTGTCTCTGAGCAGACCCGGTTTGTGTGGTACTGCTCCCAAAGCCGTCAGGCCCGCCGCCTATTAAGACAGCTGCTGTGAGCGGCCATTGTTCAGCGGGCCGCGGCGGGAACCTGACAGGCCAAAGAATCCTCATTCACCCTAAAGGCTCTTTCACTGTTGTAGGGCTGAATGGGAACTGCCAGCGTCATCCTCCATCCATGGCATCTTTATGGCATAGCTGACATACACACAACACACTCTCATCACCCCCCTTTAGCCCCGCACTGTATGTCAGCTGGTGTTCTCACATCCATGAAGACATGTAGGAGGCACGCACACACACATGCACCTCCCTCATGCACACACACCTTCTCTCCTATCAGACCTAGCTGGTCACAGCCAGGCCCTTTTACAAACTCGTTCATTATGCGCTCTCAGTGTGGGGTGGAAGTGCTGCAAAGGCCCGAGGCTGTGCAGCATTCGAGGTGTGTGTGTGTGTGTGTGGGTGGGTGGGTAAAAGTGTGCGCACACACATGAAGGCTGAGAAGTGCTCCCATGCTGCGCTGCCTAACGAGAGGGCAGGTCAGCCATTAAACGGGCACTAATGCGGGAAATTGGAGGCCATTAGGCTTTCCTTTGTTGTTGTGGCTCTGTGTGACTCTTGAAAAAGGGAGGGGCCTTATTAGCCCCCATGTGCAGGCGGAGTGAACGTATGAACCGTTTAGCTCAGCTGCCGTTCAGCCAAAGGCACACGTGTAACATGTGTGTTAAAATAGCAGCCTCTTTCAGTCAGGTGCACTGACGCCAAAAGTCATCTTAAAAACTTAATTTATGTTATACCACGTTGATGGTTGAAATGTACACTTTGGGATAGGGCTTCCACAAGCGATCGACTTTTCACCAATTATTTTGGCAATTAGTCGACTAATCAGATAGGTGTGACTCATAGCACCAGCTACTCTGATAGTAACATCCGTAGCTTCCAACTTGAAGTGTTATATTTTCGGGGTAGGACCTAGTTTTCGTGTTCTTCGTAACCTCAGCGTGACCAAGCATTTAAAAAATAACAGATAAAAATGTTTCCTCAGTGAAGAACCTAAAGAGCTGTGCAACTTGTAGAAAAATGGAAAAGAAAATGGCAAATAAAGGCTGGTTGCTGAGTTGGTAACAAAGTCATTCGCTGAAGAGAAACGCTTGTTTAACAAATGTAACAAATGATCAGTGTTTGTAACGTTACAGCAAACAGATGACTCATTAGTGAGGACTATCAATACAGTTAGATCACTGCTAACGTAAATGGTTGCAGCTAACTAACCAACTAGCTAACTGGCTTCAGCACAAAGTGCCTCCTCTTGAAATAAAACATTGTGTTTGTATCATTACACTTAACAACGGATGCCCGATATTATCAACAAATATTAGAGTTAAAATGTATTATCAGAAAAAATCAGTCTCAATTTTTACTCCTTTAGTGACCCAACTCTTATATACAGGGTATCTGCGGGTCCTTAAAAAGTCTTAAATTTGCTTTTCCAAATTTAAGGCCTTGAAAATCCTTAAAAAGGACAAATAATCCTTAAATCCAGTTTCCAAAGGTCTTAAATTACCAAAGACCCAATAAACAAGAATCTTTTATTTCTATAAAATTTTCGTGAATTTCTAGTTAGTGTTCAGCATTTTTTGTGTACGATATTGGCGTAAGCGGAACCGTACACGTTCAGTTGGTTGTGAAAGGGGGCTATTTTTAGATGAGCACATTAGCTGGTTAAGCTAGTGGGAGCTTGCGCCATGGGGAAGTGCAGTTTTAATGGTAACTGGATGGCTAATCCCACATTTGCGACATGGTTAGCACCGGTTCCAGGCAATAGCTGGAAATTATAGCTTAAATTTAATTTTAAAAATAGCTTAATTTTGGTCAAAGTGATCTTAAAAAAGGTCTTAAAAAGTCTTAAATTTGGCTCCCTTAAACCTGCAGATACCCTGTATATAGCATGCAAGTATTATACATCACTCTTCGGCTTAATCTCTTCTCTCTCAAAATGTCAAAATAAGACAGATCTGAGATTTAGATTTAGAGATATTTTAGTTTTATTTGGTACAACTTGTGAATAATTAGAAATGTGCCCTGTGTAGCTAGCCAGCTAGCAAAAGAACCAAAACAAGCACAACAATCTTCACACAAGGCTTGCTTTTCATAACTCAAAATCTTTACAAATGTTTTTGTCACCATAACCACATACACATGACATGTACTAATGGGAATAAAATCACCATCACTACTGTTTATATTACAGCTAGCAATACAAGTAAGCTCTCACTGTTGACGTTAGCAGCTACGTAGCAAAGGCGACTCGCTCTGTGTCGCTGGTCGCCACCTTTTAAGATGTTTGTGAATCATCGTCATTCTCAAGTTTCATGTTTATTTATTTATGAAGCGCTTTCCACACCCATAGAAGATGACTGAAGTGCTTTACTTTATAAAATAAGACCATAGTGCAAATAGAAATAGAGATAATGATAAAATATCTTAAAACTTTAAAATTAAAAACTGATTAAGAGGCTACACAAGTAGAAACGCACAAATGATAAAAAGCTAAAAGAGACGAAAGAAAGAGCTGATAGGTAATTGTCATGTTCTGGGGGAGGTGTCTAACCCAAGACATGCAGAGTCAAACTCAAGACACAGAAGGATGAGAAAAAAAAATATGATTTTATTTGAAAATGGGAACTAAAGACGCACTGGGAATTCTAGTGGACTGGGAACGGGAATGCAGCGTTTTGAGGGGAGAGCAGAATGAGATGAGTCCTGAGGTGTAAGTCTAAATTGGAAGGTGCAGAGTAGAGACTTACTGGGTTGTGTGGGAATAGGGCTGAGGGGAAGGTAGTGAGCCGGGGTGTATGCAACGGGAGTTCCAGAGCTGGAGAGGGAGCGTGGGAACGAGAGAGAGAGCGGGTCAGTCAGGATGGATGGATGAACGTGGCAGAACGAATCCGAAGTCCTATGGAGTTGTGGTGGGAAAAATCCTGATGTGTCGAGACCTGAGGTGAGTGAGCAAAAATACAAAATCACACGAATCCAAAGAGTACGAGAGTATCCAAAAACCTGATGTCGAGACGAGGGCTGGAAACTAACAGTAGCAATCATCCGGCGTCGAGCTGCGTTCTCCATCCATCTCAAATAGTAGACCAGCTGATTGCTGACCAGGTGCAGCTGTAGCTCCCTCTCCTGCAAACACACACTCAGAGATAGGTTGGTGAGAAGGAGTACTCACCCCTGCTGGATGACAGTAATAGTAAATCCCTAAAAACTAAATGCCTGCTGAAAAAAGTGTTTTTAGTCTTGACTTGAAAGTGGACATGTCTGTTGTCAGGCAGGTCGTTGGGAATTTTGTTCCAGAGTGAAGGAGCCAATTCGGTACTTTTTAAGGTACCGACCGAATTCCACAGTACCGACCGAGCACCGATTCACGTCGTTTCAAACGGTGCCTCGTTTCGGTACCCGTCCTTCAAAACGAGAACTTGCCAAGACAGCTGCGCATGCGCAAGAGCGTTATGTCGTCGGTCGCTGCGAGCCAGTTGTAAACAGAGCAGCACGGTAGAAAGAACGCACGCTAAAGCTTGGGTCCACTTCACTAAATGTGATGGGTAACTGGGTGATGATGAAACCAGCGACAACGATCTAAGTGAGACATCCTCATCTTAATCTGCTCCGGTAGGTAAATATAATTAGCTTGATATGTTAGCTTCCGTTTCGCTAATGGTGCGTTCGCTTTCTCCTCGGAACTCCGAATTCCCGACTAGAAGAACATGAACGCGCTCTAAAGTTTGAGGCATCATCGTTTTAATCTGCTCCAGCAGTTAAATAAACTGTTTAAGATAACGTAGCTTGATATGTTAGCTTCCATTGCTACCATTGTTATCAGCTAATGGTGCGTTCGCTTTCTCCTCGGAAATTCTAACTTCCCAGTAGGAAAAATCAAATGAAAAAAGACGGCAAAAGGAATGAAGATACACAGTAAATTTAGTTCACAGTAAAGATGTTTGCTTCAGTTTAATTATCAGCTTATAAAACTACAAGGACGATGTTAAAATACAAACAGTTGAATGTTATTTATCGTGATATTTATCAAATATGGTTATATATTGAGAAAAATATACATTTAATTATAAAAGAGAATTAAAAATATTAAACACTCAAAAGTATCGAAAATTGGTACTGTTAAGTACCGGTATCGATTCGTAGGTACCGGGAATTAGTACCGGATTGATTCAAATGTCAAAGGTACCCATCCCTACCTCCCATTGGCTCGTTGGATCCCCGGAAGAAAATGAAAATGAATACAAATCAACAGGGCTAAAAGATCTATTTTCTAATCCACTTTGCCTTAATAAGGTCCTGGATCGCTGTAAGTGCAGCTAACTTCAAATCCTTCCCACAGGAGGAAAGAACCACCATAAATCTGGCCATGTGGTAGCAGCTACGCTAGGAGAGAGGTGATTATAAATGCGACATGCCGATGTAGTTATGCTAATTACAAACTTTTACAAGCTGATAAATCTCAAAGTACGTGATGGCATGTTCGAAACACACATCATTACTTTTCATTTAAATTGCAGTACAAACATTTGCGATCCAGGGCCTAAGGCTAAACGGATTAGAAAATAGCGCTTTTAGCCTCGTTGACTTGCATTCATTTTACGTTCTTCCGGGGACCCGTGAGCCGACCGGAAAGGGAGGAGACTTAAGCTCCCTATTATGTTTATCCTTCTTGTTTGCTATTAAAGCTAATCAAACAAAAACATCTTCAGATCAGGATTCAACAAAAATTGGAAATCTTCATCAGCCTTTAAAACTAGAATCGGTACGTCACACGCAAAAAGCAAGAAAAAGCTTTAAAAAAAAACCTGAACGGTATCAACATTAAGTTGATTTTCCAGCTAAATCCCTCCAACAAGTTCTGAAAGCTGCTAAATTAAAGTTTGGGTTTAAATATTAACCCTGCTGCGGTGTGGAGGGACGTCTGGCATGAGGAAATGGACCCTCCTCTGCTCCTCTGCTGGTGTTTATTTTAGTTTTCTATAAATCCACAGCTTAACAGTAACCTTCACTCCCATGCTAAGGGTTTGATGAGCAGTCCCGGCTTGGTTCCCACAGCTCTTTTGCCGCATCAGTTGGATGCTCAGGCTACATCTTATCCCCCGCTGACAGAACGTGCGCGCTTGCTCGGGGAGATGCATAATTTGCTCAAATCTGAGAAAACATCCGAGTGCTGAATTATGAAGTAAGAACAGGACAGATAAATGAGCCGCGTGTGTGATCTCTAGCAGGAGTTTGACAGCGAATGGAGTGTGTTCACTGGAAATGGAACTTTGATAATCCTGCTGAATATTCTGTGTGTCGTGTTCCCACCAGCTCAGCAACGGCACATTTACTCTCAGGTTTTACACGAGTGCATGCTCCTTTATTAAACATACACTGAAGCTTTCCCTTCCTTAGTGCTGATGGAGCTCCAGGACTTAGCCGGGGGTCATGGGAGACAGAAACAAAGGCTAACGGGCTCAGAGGGGGACGCTGAAGCTGTGCGGCTAATTGGCTGTAATAAATAAGTTAGACGAGCCAGATTTAATCCGTGCAGCAAGCGCCTCACTTTTCTCACTCGCCTGCACCCCCACGGCCTCACGGCTTTCTCAGGAATCCGCTCAGACAGACTCACCCTCGCAGTGAAGCAGGCGTCTGAAACGCCACCCTGAAAGAGCCCCGCTTCACTAAGACTTTACAGGTGACCCGACGCAAGAAGGGACGTTTTATTTTGAAAAAAGCTTTGGAATATTTTGTTCCTTTCCTTATCTAAACTCAACCCCCCACATCCTGTTTGAATGTGTTTACATGCTGAAGACAAAAAGACTCAGATGACTACATTTAGTTTATTAGACTTTGTGAAAAGTGTTGAAACACAAATTATACCCAACACAAAAGTGTCATCAGCATCCTTTAAGTTGCTGCTTTCTCATGCTCGAATCAACACACATTAATTATATTAACCACAGATTTATGAGGCTGTAATTGATGATGAGTCACATGTAGTAGTTATGTCTTCATTCATCACACAGAGAAGTTTCTTTAGTGGAGAGGGAAAGTGTGCTTTGGACAAAACTGGAAAATGACTGAAAGATTTTATTATTATTATTATTATTATTATTATTATTATTATTATTATTATTGAGATGCATATTTTTAATAATTTGGTCAACTAACAGAAGAACAAACAAAGATTTATTCTTTCTGATTTTACATTCCAGACACCAGGGATGGAATTTTATTTCCTGGTTTTACTAAAACTTTATTTTGTAAGAACTCATTTGACAGCTGTGTGTTTACAGTCAACAAAAATGTAATTATTTTAACTTTTTCCACTTTATTTATCCTAAATTAAACCTCTTTAAACCACATTAACTCAAACAATAGCCTTTAGTGAGATTCTGTTGATCAAAAACAGATTACTCTCTGAAATATTTTGTACTGTAAAAACAAACAAACAGTGTTTTAGCAAAAAGACGTGCAGCAACAAATTATCTGGTGAGGAGATTTTTATCTAATCTGAGATTCAGAAATTCAAAAATCTGATTATATTATTGGCACCTTTGCCGAGCAGCATTAATAAAATCGGAGTTGTCTGTGAACGCATCATTAGCCCAGCTAATGCTAATCTCTGCAGCAGTTAAAGATGGTTTCTCTTTAGTTTTTATGTACTAGATGAAATGGATGTCAGTGAGCGCAAGATGTATTAGATAATAATAATAATAATAATAATAATAATAATAATACCTTTGTATATTTGGGTATTTTATCTTCTCAACTGAAAACATTAGAAGGTATTTTTTTGTATCTCTGAGATTTTTGTTCATTTTCAATTTTATGAGCTTTTGAAAACCTAAGTGCAGAAATATGAGTGTTTGTGATTTTTAGTTTTTCTTTGGACTTTGGCAGCTTTTTCCCACCAGTACCAAACTGGGGAAGAATGATTTTATTTATTGAACAGTTCAGGAGTTAAAGTTTAGAGTCAGGCCCGTGAGTCCACTTCTCTGCATTTTGGTGCTTTATTAAGACTTTGTTGATCGATTCAGGATTTGTTGGAAGGACTCAGACATTAAAAAGCTCCAGACATGTTTTTAATTATTCTTTGGACACAAATCATTCCTGTTTAAAAACCAAAAGAGAGGAAACCTTTTAAACGAAGACAATTAGGAGTTAATGTTAAGAGAATGAAGCTATCTGGTTCTGTGTCGGGTCTGTGTAGGTGGAGGACAGGATGTGTCCGCCTGTCTTTCAGGAACATTTAATACAGCTTGGTGTGATGTTAAGTGGGTTTTGATTATGGATGGATGATTTCTGGACATAGTTTAGGCTAAATAATACACAGAGGGTTTTATAATTCATAACACTTCTGGACATTTTTGCACCTAATTGCTGGATTTTATTCCTAAATTAAATAAAAAACACTTTAAAACATGGAAAACGCAGTTAAAACATGAACTAAGAATTAAAAAAAAGGAAATTAGGTAATATTTAAAAAGATAAAGAACCCTGAGTCAACTTTGGCCTTCAGTTGTAGCTCCAGGTTTTTAGCTCCTGCTGGACCTTTTCCTTCTTTGTAGTCGTGAGTTGTAGATCTGTGCATCACACACACACACACACACACGCACGCACACACACACACACACACCTTTATCTTAAATCAGTACAGCCACATTTTGAACACACGGTTTTTGAATCATTTGAACGATAAAACTGGCCTTTAGGGGGCTTGTTTGAGCTCAGAGCTTGCTTCACTGGTGAGGACGTCTACATGACACCCTGTGTGGCTGAGCTTAGGCAAAGTGGCTCTCACTCGTCCCCGTTATGAGACACAATAAGCCGATACACAACCAGATCTTTACTCTCACACCTCCTCTGCCCTGCAGCACAGCAGGATTATTGTCTCTGAGCAGCGTTTGGAGCTCTTTGTAGTGTAACAGAGACGCGTCTGCAAGTCTGAGGCTCACCGCTGATCCTCAACCAGCTTCTCACCTCACTAAAGCCATCCCTGTCACCTGCAGGCGGAGACGGCGCTGCCCAGACGTGCCCTGGAGCTCACAGCGTTCCCAGGATTAGCTCCAGATTTTCAGCACGTTGAGTCCAATCACCCAAACGACTGTTTGAATTGGAAATAATTCAACCCAAAGTGGTGGCGTATAACCTCCGTTGGGTTAATAACAGATGATTAGGTGATGGAATGCCTCTAACAGGACATTCTGCTCACTTTCAGCCCTCAGTTTCTATGAGGCTGTATGCAGACACACCTGTATCAGGTTGTAGCTAACTGTTTCCCGCAGGTGGTTTCCACCGGTGTCAGGATGAGCAGGTGTACGAGACCATCAGGAGTCACCAGCTTAAGACAAACATTTGGTTTGTGTCTAAGGCCTAGTCCACACGTAGCCGGGTTTTTTTTAAAACGAATATCCGCCCCTCCAAAAACTTGCATCCACACCACCTCGTTTAAAAAAAAACTGTCCACGCGTACCCGGATAAATACGTTGTTAAGGACATGCCAGACCTGTAGGCGGCAGTACTTCCCCCGTTCTTAACCTCGTCCTTCGTCTGTGGTCTTCCGCAAGGAGCAGTAATTCCTCTTGCAAAAACAAACAAGCAAAAAGCGCTTGGACGATTGATAAAGCGAGCGCAGCTCTGAGGGCATCCATGCTGTCGGCTAGCGTAAACACAGGTCGCACACGTGATGTCAGCATTTTTTTGTCGCGGAAAGTGACGTTGCGGACCTTAAAATTCCGGTTTTGTCTGTCCACACGCAGACACCCAAAACGGAGAAAACGCAGATCTTCACTTTGGCCGGAGTTTTTAAAAAGATCCGTTTTCATGTGAAAAAACTCCGTTTTCGTGTGGATGACAGGCCAAAACGTAGAAAAATATCTACGTTTTGGCAGATCCCCGGCTACGTGTGGACAGGGCCTAAATCTAGAATTAAACGCGTCAGGAGTGAGCTGAAGGTCTAATGCCCTGTTGTGTTTCTGGGTTTTAGCTCCATGACTATGGAAGTATAACAGTTTCACCAGAATATGCCTTTTTTTACACATAAAATTTTTGACACTGAAAACGTATTCTTTGTAAGAATTTATTTGAAAAAGTTTTTATCCGATTTCTACTGTCCCTATAAACACTCCAAACAGGTTAAAAGTCCATTTATTCTTTTTTCTATCAGTGTTTGGTTTTAGGAATTTTGTGCATGAAACAAGCAGTTTTAAAAAGTGCCCATTTGTGATGTCACAAGCGTGGAAATTAGAATGGAAACACCTCTCACATACAAGAAAGAGCTGCTGCTACAAGCTCCTCAGGGTTATTGGAGCTTCTTAGCTTGTAGCAGCCTGAATGAGGGATGGTTGGGCGTGGCCAACAACCGCTTGTTTTCTTAAAGTGTCAGAGCCCTGAAACGGCCCTTTCCTGGAAGGAAAAAACCTCTAAAGTACGCTGTGGTTTCCATGAACTGTGATGAAATTTTGGATACTGAGGCTGTATCATAGCTTTGTCTTAAACTAAAATGTTCTACGGTTTGTACAGAACATACACAGAGTTCTTTGCACGGAAATCTTTTCACAAAAAGCAATTTCAGCTGTTTTATTCTTGACATTTTTCTTTCTGGGAAATGATGAACATCTCCTTTGCTCTGCCTCCGGCGACTGTGAAGCGTTCGACGGTCCGACCATGGTTGGGGTTACTGTGGTACTGCGTGAACTCTCTTCGGGCTATTGATCATGTAATACATATGTAGCCAGCCCTTAACGCTACACCGTAAATATGTTTTTGTGACCAGGCTGTAAACATGTTTATTTCTTCTGTGAAAATGGCATTTTTAACATGGGAGTCAATGAGGATTTACTCACTTCTGACTCCAGCCCCTAGTGGATGATGGTGGAACTGCAGTTTTTGCCACTTCCTTGTTTGCTTCATATCCAGAACTGAATTATGGGACTTGGGTAGGGTGACCATACGTCCTCTTTTCCCCGGACATGCCCACTTTTCACTCTCTGTCCGGGGCGTCCGGGGGGTTTCCTACATTGATCAAAATGTCCGGTTTTTCATCCAGGAGCAGGGATCGAATTGTGGGGGGCTAGATATCTTTCAGGGAAAGATCTAGTTTCTGCCTACATTACAATATTTATGGACTCTCAGCGTAGCGGGATTATGTTGAGTGGAGAGGACGCAGAGCGCTGCTCGCTGGTGCGCCCCCGCTGCGTCTGGCACACGATATATTCTCAAAGTGGCGCAACAAAACATTATTATTAACACATGATTGATCATATCCGTTTATATCCTCTGGTACTCTGTCTTTTAATCGTCCCTGACGTGCTCCGCTCATCGTGTGCTGCGGTGATTTCATCTCACTGACGCTGTGTCACTGACGCAGCATCGAAACGCGCTCCGCTTTGCGGTCAGGAGATCCCTTTGATCTGCTCAGAAGTAACTGATGAGGTGAAAAAGTAAGAATCCAGGCAGCAGTTTTTCTGGAGAGTTTAGAGGAGATGCAGGAAGATGAGAGACAGACAGGACAGGAAATAGTTAAATAAAAACAAGAAAACAAAGTAAAATGTAGGTAGATCTATCTCCACTACACGTTTCTACCTGTATAAAACAATAAGTTATACACATGTAATATTTATACATCTGATACAATTCAGATCACCTTCAACACTCAGTCACACACCCAGGGCCGTTTCAAGGTATTTTGGGGGCCAAGGCAAAATGACCCCCCTCCCCAGAAGTCTGTGTGTAATTCCTACCGTGTCCAGGAGTGTTAGTTATAACCCCTCAGACATTACTGACATGTTCTAATATTGTCCGACGAAAAACATCACACCGTCATACACGCCGTCTCATCTGCTTCTTTTCTAAACTCACAAAAATCTGTCCGTAACAAAACCATCTGAAAGCCACTATTTGTGCATTCTCTGAAGGTTTCCATGGAGTCCATGGCAAACTTATGTTTTCATTGATCCTTTCATCTAATCTCACATCTGAAACAAGCATCCTTAATAATCTGTGCACAGGAAGCGTACCGATGCTGTAGTAAAACAAAAGGTATACAGTAATAATGTCTTATTAATAAAACCTTGTCGCAGCACTGAAGCAGTGAAAAATTAGATGTTGCAATAAATATGCAAAATATTTACATATGAATTGTTTTAGGGCCCTTTTGTTGGCAGAATCTGACGTTGATTTTAGCTCTTCACCTGGAAAAGAAATGGGCCCCAACGTGGTTTGTGTGGTTTTGCCATAGTGTGACGTAGGGCTAGGCGACAAATTGAAAATGTACCATTATTGAAATTTTTGACTGTTGTCGAGATAATTATTCCCATGTCAATAAATATGATAATAAAAAATGAAAAGATGTGTGTAGGTTGACATAATTCATGTCCCTTTAAGAAGCTGTACCACCTTGAGTCACGTAAAAATGTGACTCAGCATAATACACGTGACAGCCCCATCTAGTGGAGGGGGGGCGGGGGGGCTGGGATCCTGTTTCCCCAGCGAGAGCAGCCAGCTACGGCGCTCAGCCACTGTAGCCACAGGTGGGAGGGAGATCTTGGGAGGAGCGCAGAGCACATTGACTCCTGCAGGTTCATGACCTCGCCAGGCTGAAGTCCACCAATCCGAAGGCCGGGGTTTTCACAGCATCTGTCCGCATTCCTTCGTGGGGGTTTGTTGTTAGCATCTTGAGGCTGCTCTGGCGTCAGATTCTGATAACAAGACTTTGTTTGGGTCAGGCTGAGATAATTTTCCTCTCTGCCTTCAGTCTTTACTGATCATTTCCAGTCCTTCAGTGAAGCCAATTTAGGTTTTTGTAAACTTGTCCACACCGTCCGGTGACCCTCTCCGAGATGGCATCCATTTTGCGCACTAATACCGGTATCGCAGCTAGAACATTGTCCAGCTTACGATTCACCTCGAGTAACATCCCAGTCAGTCTGTGAGGTCTCCACACGGACGGTGCTTTCCGTGGGTGCGGGTCGCCCTCCAATTGCTCCCGTCTTCCCAAATTTCCAGAAAACAAGATATCCTCCCACTCCAATCAGAAGAAATCCAGTGATCATCAGGCCAAACATCCACACGTCTTCGACGTCCTCAATGGACAGCTGGGAGAGGCATACGAACTTCCACGCCTTCCAGGAATCCAGCATATACCCCGCCGGGTGTGTCCCCTGCTGGCATGTAGGAGCCCCCTCCTCCGTTCTCATCGTTGAAAAAATCTTATCAATCGCGTTGAATGACCAGTTTATCAAATCCATAGTTAAAAAGATGGCAACAAAACACCTGTTATTGACTGAGCATCAGTCCTTAACTCTATTTCTATGAACAGAGGCTGTTCTGGAAGCTATCTGTATGAAAGTAATACTTTATACATTTTACACAGAAACACATCTCAAAATGGCAAAATAACAGAAGAACTCAAATACTTAATGCAATTTTTTTTATTTAAGTTTTGGGTTTTAATTGTTGCATCTCTAATTAAACTCCAGCTGCTCCACTAGACAGAAGACAAGCGAGTCACTGCCGACAAAACCTGGATCTGCTGTGTGTGTTTACTCCATATACGTATTAGATATTGTAATGAGGTCCTTGGAGAGGAGTTACAGAGTCTCCGGGGTTTAAACAGACACATAAATTACTTTTTAAGTGAACTGTATGTAGACACATGTCAGTGAGAAGGAAGCTGAGTTAAACCTTCAGCTTCCTTCTTTATAACCAGGGTACCCAGATACACACACACACACACACACACACACACAGACGTTAATAATGCATGAATTGTTCTGCTGTGCCGGTTCTGAAGGACTCGCGTCCTGGACAGCCGGCCTTAATGAAGTTGGGCATGTCTTGTTCCCTCCGCTGCCTAAAGTCATGAATAAACATCATCCAGCTAATTAAACCCGGCCATGGCAACTTTACGTGCCAGTAAACAAGCATTGGAGAGGCGTTTCACACGCGCTTTCACTCCCCACAGAGGGGTGGTGATGCCAGGCCTTAACTTTCTGTTTGGTACAGTACACACACACACACACACACACACACACACACACACACACACACACACACACACACACACACACACACACACACACACACACACGCGCACGAGAGAAGAGGAGAGGACCCCGATTAAAGGAAAAAGTTTGGGAGGAGATGAAAACTTTGCCCTTGTTATCACCCACGTAGAAATGAAACTCTGCTGTTTCTGAATCAAAACACTTTATTTTGCTATTTTAACGTCAATTCAGTGCAAAAAAGCAAATTTGACCAAACTGCAAGAGAGGAGCTTTTCCAAATGTGTCAATATTGTGTTCGAAGTGTATGACATGCTCTAATTTACAAAGCACGTCATGCTCTGAGCTCAGTCTGAACAACCAGGGCCGGCTCTAGGTAATTTGGTGTCCAAGGCGAGACTGCCCATGTGTGTCAACCCCCCCACCCCCACCCCCACCCCCCGCCCCAAGTCCACCCACCCACTGCACATTGGAAAAAGCAACTCCACAGTTATTCCTTAGTTACTAATTTTTTATTTTAAATATCTACACAGCAACTCTTTCAAGTCAACAGCCTGAAGAATAAATGTTCTTTAGCCATTTGTTTATTTAATTATATTCTTTAATTGGGCTCATTTATTTGAATATACAGTGGATATTAATTAACTTACACCAGATACATCTTAGTCCCATAAACAACCAACGAAACACATCAAAACAATAGCATTACTACCATAAAAATAAAAATACTGCAATTCAAGAAATGATAAATGACCTGCATGGTGATGAGCTACAAGGCAGCCACAGCTGTACTGGTTACCAGTGGCAGAGGTGAGGCTGCGGAGCACAGGCTCCAGTCCCAGGAGGATTTTATTACGTTTATTGTAGAAATGTTTGTCCAAGGGTCAAAGTTTCAAGTCTTGCTTGAAACTCACACACACATATACTGAGCTGGGGAACAAGAGGCTGGAGCTACAACTAGAGGGGCTGAGGATGACTGGATGACACAGGACCTGGGAGGAATGCTTTTGAAGGGCTACAACTTAAGACACATAACAGAGATGCAGACAAAGGACACATGAGGGCGCTAAGAGAACACAAAAGGGAATCTAGAGAGGGATGGAGAAACATTAGGAGACACATGGGGAAAGACGCAGATCATGACAGTAATTCCTTTACAATCGGAGGTAATGTCAAAGTTCATTTGAGAAATGGTGGAGCTGTTTTGGTTTAACTGTGACAATAATAATCTGTACATTGTGTGTGTGTGTGTGTGTGTGTGTGTGTGTGTGTGTATGTGTATATTTCTGATCCACTCAGGTCCCTCCCAGCGGTACTCTGGATTTTGGACAACTTTAGTATGTTCTCCGGCTATGAACTTAACTTGAATAAAAGCGATCTGTTTCCGATAAAAAAAAAAAAAAAAAAAAAAAAAAAACTGTGACAATAATAATCTGTACATTGTGTGTGTGTGTGTGTGTGTGTGTGTGTGTGTGTGTGTGTGTGTGTGTGCGCGTGCAGTGGCCATGTTTAGTAGGTGAACCTCCATTGAAATTCCTCTGCTGGTTCATGGGACGTTCTGTAGCATTGACTAACCTTGTTTCCTCCGCTCCATGCTTCCTCCTCAGCCTGCAACTGTAACCTTCATGCCAGGAGGTGCCGGTTCAACATGGAGCTCTACAAACTGTCGGGGAGGAAGAGTGGGGGAGTCTGCCTCAACTGTCGGCACAACACAGCTGGTCGTCACTGCCACTACTGCAAGGAGGGCTACTACAGAGACCTGTCCAAAGCCATCTCACACCGGAAGGCCTGCAAAGGTACGGAGGTGTGTGTGTGTGTGTGTGTGTGTGTGTGTGTGTGTTTTACAGGAATTACTGCTTTCAAAAATCCATGGATGGAAGTTTTTTATGTGGCCGTGTTTTCATTCCTGGGCCAGTCTACTTCTATCAACACAGATGAATGAGAAGGGGTGGGCGTTCCCTCATCGACGCCGAGTTATTTGGTTTAGTGTGAGGCAGGGAGAGAGGATGACAGGCCGGGCCAAACAAACAGAGCCGAGGTGTGAAGTGATCCCCGTGTGGTTCTCAGTCAGGAGAGGCCGATGGATCAGCCGCAGGACGGAGACGGGGACAGAGTCAGGACGGGGAAGGTGGTGGGGGGAATGAAAGATGGGAGAAGGAAGGGTGGCGGGAGTTTGGGACACACCCTCACACAGGTGTGCTCACAATTCACCTCTGAATGAATGGCCTGCCACCAGTCTTCACCGTAGCTAATAAGGGTCAAAGACAGGGGGGGGGGGGAGGTCTGAAAAGAGGGAGAGTGTTTTCTCACCTCTGCTTATAGCTGCAGGGAAACATAACAGGAGCCGAATCCCTGCACAAACAAGCCGAGAGAAGAGCAGGGCTCATGCCACCTCCTGAGGAAATATTAGCCGCCTGCTGACAGTTTAAGCCTCGGTTTTCTTTTATCACTCAGCAGGAAGTAAATAAATAAACCGAGCCATCCGTCAGTGTGACGGGCATCGTGTCTGAACAGTAAAACGTCCATAAAACACCACGAGGAATGTGCCGCTGCTGCAGATGACACAACGGTTCGATTCAGCTCCACCGGAGACTAACCTGATGAGCGTCATCTGTCCCCTCTCACCCTTTAACGTGGACACGTCCCCGTGCATCACCCAGCATCGCCCGTGTTTGTTAACTTCCTCCCATCCTGCAGCTGTGTGCAACCCAGTTCTTCAGACCCCCCCCCCGGTCTAGCGGGTGACTCAACACCTTTGTGGCTTTGGGCCCATTCTCCTGCCGACTAGGAATGCAAACACACATTCATCACAACGAGACGTATCGTTAACCCCCACCTTCTGCTGTGTTCAGCTTCTTGTGAAGTTGGACCACCTTTTGGTTTATTTTTGTCAACTGAAAACTTTTTGAGCCCCGCTCAGTCTGTCGTTGTTGTTGTGGTGTCCTTGGGCAAGGCACTCAACCCACCTTGCCTGCTGGTGGTGTTCGGAGGGACCGGTGGCGCCGGCAGACTCGCCTCTGTCGGTGAGCCCCAGGGCAGCTGTGGCTACACTATAGCTAAACGCCACCAGGGTGTCAATGTGTGTGTGAATGGGTGAATGACTGATTGTGTTGTAAAGCACCTTGGGGGGATCCAGGACTCTAGAAGGCGCTATATCAAATACATTCACTCATGATTGATCATCATTAGCTGTTATCATGTGCTACATGTCCTTTCTCAGTGGCCTAGTGGTAGAGTGTCCGCCCTGAGACTGGGAGATCAGGGTTCGACTCCTGGTCGGGTCATACCAAAGACTTTGAAAAAATGGGACCCAATGCCTCCCTGCTTGACACTCAGCATTAAGGGGTTGGATTGGGGGGTTAAACCACCAAATGGTTCCCGAGCGCGGCTGTGTCTGCAGCTCACCGCTCCCCCAGGGGATGGGTCAAATGCGGAGAACAAATTTCGCGCACACACCTGTGTGTGTGACAACTAATGGGACTTTAACTTTAACTACATCTATGGGAATAGGAATGGGTACCTTTCACTTTTGAATCAATTTGGTACCAAATCCCGGTACCTACGAATCCATACCAGTACTTAGCGGTACCAATTTTTGATACTTTTAGTGTTTAATAATTAATTGTGTTTTTTAATTTATTATTTTTCGCACTTTATATATATATATATATATATATATATATATATATATATATATATATATATATATATATTTGATATCATGATAAATAACATACAAAGTATGTTATCATCATAGAGTACAACATTCTTCAACATGAGAAGTTTTAACCACATCTGTTTCTAAATGATACAAAATAAAACCTAATGATGAGGAGACCATGTATTATAAACTATAAATGAAGCTGAACAGACTTCTGTACTATACAACGGTGTGTATTTTAATACGGTGGTGTTTCACAAACTAAAACCCAGTTTCATGGACTCCTTTTCCTCTCTTTTCGCCTCTGGACAATTTATATTATTAACTGAAAATAAACTGAAGCAAACATCTCTGCTGTGAACTAAATTTACAGCGCATCTTCATTCCTTTTGCCGCAAACTGTTGATTTTTCCTCTTCGGAAGTTGGATTTTTCGAGCACAGAGGAGAAAGCGAATGCATCATTAGCTGCTAGCAACGGAAGCTAAACTATCAAGCTAATGCTATCTTAAATAGTTCATTTACCTGCTGGAGCAGATTAAGACGATGGTAACTTACTTAGAACACTGTCGTTATCAGCCTCACCCAGTCACCCATCGCATTTAGTGAAGTAGACCCAAACTTTAGCGTTTCTACCAGCGTTCGTTCTACCATGCTGCAGGCTCTGTTTACATCTCGCCCGCAGCAACTGACGACATAACGCTCTTGCGCATGGGCTGCTGTCTATCTCGGGAAATCAGGTATCGAAACAAGGCACCGTCTCATATCACGTGACTCGGTGCTTGGTCGGTGCCTAAAAAAGTTTCGAATACGGTACCCATCCCTACATGGGAATGTCCATCGAAGTTTGAGAGGTGCAAAAAAGAAAAAAAAAACAGCTCTTTTTTGCAGAAAGTGGTAAAAAGTAGATATTAAAATGAGTATTTTAATTATTGTGGTAAAATATTGCAATAATTAATTGGCCAATTGTAAAAATATAATAATAATAATCTGATACTGCTGGTGTGGACGCTGGTAGTAAATTAATTGCATGTAAACCAATTAACAGTGATGCAAAGGAAGGGAGGGTGGTGGAAATCTACAACAGATCAGACAGCTGATATGACAGGAGACCACATTAAAAGACAAAGTGAATCTGCACGAAACAAAGACAAATGTGGAAATGCATCAGACAACTCAGACAAGATGTTAGCAAACCTCAGATGATTGCGTCACGAGAAGCCAGGTGAGAGAAAAATGTCGCCTGCGAAGATCGCTGACACGTGGAGGAAACGGATGTGGAGCATGAGCTTCTGGATGTATGGGACTGGCTTTCTTGTTGCAGGAGCTCCACCTTGAAGGAAAATGTTTGTGATTTTCTTTGCATTTTAAAACCAGAATCTATGAGGTGACATCATTAAGGAGACAAGGATGAGATTTTGAAATTTGGATGGATTTAGCTCCCGTTCCTGCTCTCCCTGCCCTTCTGGAAGGAGCTGAAACCCACGCCTCCGTGCACACACACAGCCTTGTAGCGCTAACCAAGAAGCATTGTTTTTGGTACGTACCTGCTCAGACACACCTGTTCTAACTGCTGAGTTAACTTCTCAGCCCTCATCAGGTTCTACAAGAACTGCTTACCACTTTTTAATCACGGAACGGAGCGGGAACAGGACCGGGATCTAAAATAAAAAAACACATGGAGGGTTAAACCAGCAACTAGACAACCAAGGTGAAAGCTGAGGAAAGGGTAATCTTGCTGAGCCGGAACTGTGGATGGATGCGAGGAGGAGGTAGGTCAGATCTGGTCGGTGGTAGAGAGGGATGAGGCAGGTGAGGTTTGGCTGACGGGTATCCAGGGCAGGTGGACGGCGGAGAGCAGGTGGCCTGGGGAGATGAGTGACGATGCTGAACACACACTCCAGGGAAGCAGAAGCTCAGGCTGAGATCCGGTGGTTGATCTGAAGGCAGGACAGGTGATTAAAACAGAACGAGCAAGACGAGCGTTCAGGAATTTACTAGAGTTCAGGACGAGGCTGGAGGCTACCCAAAGTGAGAGCATCAACCGGCGCTGGTGTGTGGACACACCAATCCTTAAATCCCCTGGCCTTACTGAATCAGCGCAGCGGAGCCTCTCCGACACGCCCACCTGCAAAGAGGCTCAGAGGAGCAAAACAGCAGAACCATGACAACTACAGCACCTTTACACGTAGCTAGCTCATCCTGATACCACGTGTGACTGCTTCCATTTATAATATGTTTACAGTTTTAGACTTGTCCCATTAGTGTTCACATGTATATGTTTTTGCACCTTAAACTGGCTGTGTGCAAAAGATGTGTGTGTGCGTGCGTGCGTGCGTGCGTGTGTGTGTGTGTGTGAGAGAGAGAGAGAGAGAGAGAGGGCGAGAGCATAACATTTATTTTAGCCATGTTATTTTATTTAACTACATCCTTACGTGAGCTGCCTTTAACGGTAAATGATAAATGACCCGCACTTGTATAGCACCTCTCAGAGTAAGGCTTCCAAAGCGCTTTACACTACAGTGTATCATTCATCCATTCACACACACATTCACACACTGATAGTAAACTTAATGAGCACAAAGTTAATGCAATCGTAAAACCGTGCAATGACAAAAAAAAAAGTCTTGAACCTAAGGATATTTATTAAGTAATGCATGACTAAGCAGACACCACCTGGCCCTTTGTCCTAACCTTAAGGACACTTAATGGTTATCAACATTGGGAACTTTAATAAAAAGGTCCTTTGTTTAATAACACCTAATAATACACTAACGTTAATTAGGAGACTTATCGTAAAGCGTTACCGATATTTTGCTCGCCTCTCATCAGGGTATTGTGCTGTTGAAGCACGATTTTGCGATTTTGAGGCCCTCTTAGTTGCAAAAAGATTAAATTAGTAGGCACAGAAGAAATGAACAGCCTCTTAACAATGGAAGCAGCCTTCTGCAGATGCGCACATCTCCTTTTTATGGATACAGGCCCTGTCCACACGTAGCCGGGGATCTGCCAAAACGTAGATATTTTTCTACGTTTTGGCCTGCCATCCACACGAAAACGGAGTTTTTTCACATGAAAACGGATCTTTTAAAAAACTCCGGCCAAAGTGAAGATCTGCGTTTTCTCCGTTTTGGGTGTCTGCGTGTGGACGGACAAAACCGGAGTTTTAAGGTCCGCAACGTCACTTTCCGCGACAAAAAAATGCTGACATCACGTGTGCGACCTGTGTTTACACTAGCCGACAGCATGGATGCCCTCAGAGCTGCGCTCGCTTTATCAATTGTCCAAGCGCTGTTTGCTTGTTTGTTTTTGCAAGTGGAATTACTGCTCCTTGCGGAAGACCACAGACGAAGGACGAGGTTAAGAACGGGGGAAGTACTGCCACCTACAGGTCTGGCATGTCCTTAACAACGTATTTATCCGGGTACGTGTGGACAGTTTTTTTATTAAACGAGGTGGTGTGGATGCAAGTTTTTGGAGGAGCGGATATTCATTTTTAAAAACCGGCTACGTGTGGACTAGGCCACAGTGTCATCAATGAGGTCATCTGATGCCGCGTTGCTTCTGAGGTAAGCTGATAATAGCTCAGACAGACAGACTCATCATAAATGAGTATACCCCACTACACTAGTCAGAAAACCATCCGTTTCCTTTTAGTTTTCCTTTCAGAATCAACATTTTCTAAGAGATACCGAACTACAGAATACTCCCACAGATGTGGGCCATTGATTGCAAACAGGATTGATTTCCTTTTAACACACAAAAGTGATTTTCCTAACAAATCCAGTCAAGCCCATGTTGCAAAAACCAGAGGTGCGACCAAGTCACTGCTGCTTTGCAAGTCACAAGTCTTTCCAGTCAAGTCTCGAGTCAAAGACAACCAAGTCCAAGTTCTTAACTTTGAATTTTCAAGTCATATTCAAGTCATCTGTCCAACTTAATTTTAATGACAATGATAATAAATAAATATCAGAAATAAAGATTCTTAAAGCTTCGTTTATTTGCTCAAACAAGCAGAAACTGAAACTGATTATAAACAAAGAGCTGCTGGATTTAGCAGCACAAGATCAAACCCAGAACCAAGAATGATTCATGATTTTTGTCCATGTCGTGCCACTTTTGTGCTAAAATATCAGAGATGCTCAAGTGTCAGGTTTAAGCATCTAAGACACCATATAACGACACAACACAGGAAAGAGACACAAAAGTCAGAATTCTGTTTAAGCTCGAGGAGAATGGAATAAAGCCGCACCAACCCAGTTTCCACTGAGCTGACACTTCCTCAAACCATTCTGACCTCTGAAATCCGAGCACCTCTATTTATTACAAATCGGGAGCTCCCTAGTTACATGCCTGAGAGCCGATTCTGAAGGGAGGGGGAAAACACAGCTCTCAGTCCTAAATTGTTGCAAGTTTAAAACAAAGAACAAAGAACTTTCAGTGTCTTATCACACGATGAGTCAGCAATTGACAGAACAGCGGATCTTCTCAGGTCGTCCTTGGGTCACATTAAGTCAGATTGTAACACCCTTAAAAACTCATGAGGGAACTTTACAATACAGCAACTGTTTAAGTATTTAAATGGTAAAATCGTTGAGCATAAAACACGGTAAATGAAACATTCTTTAACTGTAATAAAAGCATAAATGAAACAATCTTTAATTGTAATAAAAGCATAAAACATGATGATTGAAAACATGAATAATAGTTCTGACATTTAGTCATCATCAAGTCAACAGATGCAAGTCGAGTCAAGTCGCAAGTCTTTATAGCATTTGTCAAGTCAGGAGTCATTAAAATAATGACTCTAGTCTGACTCGAGTCCAAGTCATGTGACTCAAATCCACCCCTCTAGCAAAAATGTGTATTTCTTGCACCCACTGGTTCTTTTTTAACACAGGAAAGGGTTGTTTTACCTTTTTTGTTGACAGTTTCGACTTCTCCTGCGGTCTTATTTAGAGCGAGCCGCTAATGGCGGCGTCACTTCCTTCTCGTTTATCCACATGCTATCCTCGCTGATGACACAGTGCCATGCATGATTCAATGTGTAGACCCCATCGTCTCTGTTCGTGGTTCTGTGTCCACGTCTCCTTATCTCTGTCGCTTCTTTGATCCATCTTTTATTTTTCTGTTGTTCGGTGATTGTGATCCTTGTGTTGTCCCGGTCCATTACATGGTTTTCTCTTGTGCAGTGATCTGTTTCGGCTGACTTCTTTACTGTGCTTCCTGCTTCTCGTCTTGCTGCTCTTGTGTGTCTTGGGCTTGTTTCTTTCTCACACTCCTTTCTATGTTCTATTGTTCTTGTGTTGAGTTGAGCCTGATTTATGCTTCTCCGTCTGCGTCAGTGCGGAGACACGCAACACCATTATCCGTCCCTGCGTAGGGCTCCGGCAGGCATGCAAGTACGTACGGAGTCGAGCCCACTTTTTTAAACATCCGTCGAACGAGACGGATTACGCAAGCTTGTGATTGGTCAGGACGCCGCTGTTGTTTACAGCGCCGCCATTGCAAAGAGAGCCGAGGATAACTAGCGGCAGACACGGAGAAGCTTGAAGAATACCTCGCGAAAAAACTCTAAAAATATGAACGTTTAATTCTCCCGTGACTGGAGGAGTGAAAAGATGCGCAGCAAGCGTTTTATTTGTGGATGGAAATGACAGGAAACGTGGGTTTAGAGGTGGGGAGCGCATGAAGCGGTGGGAGAATGAGAGACAAACATGTCCGTGTTAAAAGTCTCTTATATACACAAAAAACACAATATAAACACACGATCTTGGACCGATACATGACAGGATACCACAGAACAGCGCTACGCCCTCTGCTGTCCTGCCGGGCAATTGCTTTGCAACACTCTCCAGGAGACGGAGAAGTATGAGAGCAAAACTCTTCCGTCAATCCGTGCGTGTCTGTCCCTTGTGGAGCTGACGGAGAAGCATAAACCAGGCTTTAGCGTCTGAGCTCTCTTACGTATGTTTAATTGCAGAGTTTACACGGTATTTCATAAATTATTCCACACTTATGTCCTGCTGATGTCTTGTTCTTTGGGTGTACTAGTCTTTTTCTAACTGTTGTTTGTTGGTATGTGCCTGTTGTGTTTTTTCTGTTTTGCCTTTGAGGCATGGAAGGGTTATCACTGGTTTTGGTTCTCATCTTTATGGATTTCTGGTTCTTTGTTTGGTTATTCTTTTCTTTCTGTTGTTTGTTGTTTTCCTTTGTTTATTGTCCATGTTGGGTTTCCACAGCTTTTTAAAGCCTTTGCACTGACACTTTATGTATGGTAGGCTGTTCTGATGTTCGTAATAAATCTGGTCTGTGTGTGTTGGTTTCCTGTGTTTATATTCAGGGTCCTACCTGCTTATTTTCATGACCATTAATGCTATGTTGCCTTGCATTTCTTCCTCATGTGTAAATTTGATGTTTTCTGTGTCGTCTATGTTGTTCAGGTGTTCTGTTAGTGTCTCCGTTTGTCCCAAACTGCAAAGTAATTTATGGAAATGCTATGTGGATGACTTACTAGAAATCCTACCAAAGGGACCGGAGGACAGACATTGCCGCAGCGTACTTGATCCTATAATTGGGAGATTTCTGACACACACCGACCCACATAAACCCTGGTGTGTCTACCTACAACTACGGCAAGCCTGGAGGATAAAGGTTGGTTTATGCTTGACGCGTCCGTGAGGTCCGCACGGCTCCGCGCGGAAAAGTTGCGTCATTTTAACAACCACGCCCCTCCACCGCGCCTCCGCACGGCCCAGAATTTCCGCAACGTGCACCTCGGAAAATTTCTAACCACGCGGACGAACGGACGCGGAAAAACATGGCGGACCGGCAAGAACTAGTACGGCAGAGGTTCGTAAATACAGACATTTGTATGATTCAGCTCTCAGAGATCACCGTGATCAACATGTTGTTAATAATTCTTGGAGAGAAATAGCTCGCACTGTCGGAAAAGACGAGAACGCTGTTAAAAATGCTGAAATGCCGTGTTGTAAACAGTCATTTCTACTTCTACTATGGTGTAGTGTTGGATGCATGCTGTAGAGCTCCATGCTGCCCCCTACAGTTTGGGAGAATATTGGCTCACCGCAGAGACGAGCCGCACAAACCATAAACACTGCTAGTTGTGAAGCGCGTTCCAGCCGCGAGCCGCATCACCGCGCGGAAAGTGAATGCGTCAAGCATAAACCAAGCTTTAGAGACATCAACAACACAGCAGTGTCCTCTCTAGCAGGTTTTTAGCTCTGACGTGTTGCTACCACATGTACAGCGTGAGCAGTCAGTTTGCATTCGAGCGTTGGGTATTACAGTGCGAGAACATGACTCGTGAACTTTGCCCTGTGGGAAGGTTGTACAGTTTGAGATGAAGCTCAAGGCCACGACTAAAAACGTTGCAGTGTAAGCCCAGCTTGGTTGAAGGCTGCGCTAATCACTGCCCCAACGATATCCATCTACCTCCTCTTCCAAAGTTAGCTTAAACTTCACAGACTGACATCAATTCAATGTAGATTTAGTTAGCATCCAAGCTAGGCCAGTGTGCTAAGCTGAAGTAAGTCTGAGTCTGCATCAACCCGCAGTGCATACGGACGGGGCTTTCTAATGGTCGAAGCTCTAGGCTCACGCTCTAGGCTTATAGGGGAAATAATGATTATGAAATATTACCCACTTTATATCATCGTGCAAGGTCAGACATGCAAATTTAAGCATATCCTAAACTATACGTACCCCAGATTTAACCCTGAATTCTCACTTTTTGAGCTACTGATCAGAATTAAATAAAAATGTTCCAGTTGCAGCTAATTTAGCTTTAACATGTTGGAAGAAAAACATCCCTATGGACATTTTCCTTGTCAGAAATCAACTTCTCCAACCTCTGTCAGCCTCCCAGGATCCTGCATATGTCATGGACATGTTTTATTAGACTGTTATTGTTTTTAGACCGCGATAGTCCCGAAGAGCAATCACGTCATGCTCCCATTAAAGTCCAATAGAATCAAATAAAATCAAAGTCCTTTGACCCACTCTGGGGATTTATTTCTGCTCCGCGTCCACCGCGGCCCCCACCCCCTCCACCTTGGTGAAGTATAAACAGATTCCATCATTGTTTAAGAAATTGTCGGCTCCCCCAAACGGTTTTGTTCAGTTTAATCCACGAAAGTTGCCAGAGTGCACGCACCTCCCACCTCTCTGCAACCCGGGGTAATTATAAGCAAACACAGTTCAAATTCAAGAGAGGGGTTGGGTTACTTTGAAATAGACTTATAATAAAGGATCTGTGGTAATTACCCCGAGCTGACAAATGATACGCAGCGCGGACGCATTCCTTCGCCAGTCAAAACATTTTGTCGCTAACTAAATCTGGAAAGTTGCTGATGAGGAATTTAAAGTTGTGTGTCACTGGATTATAACGTCTCTCTGCTGGTGAACAGTTACCACACATTGCACACACACACACACACCCCCACTCTGCTGCAGACACCTTCATGTGCTGGAGAGAAAAATCCCACCCTGACTCAACCACATCATAACTCAAGATTATTTGGTGAAACCTAAACCGCAGAACTAATTTCTGTGCGCTCCTCGTGCCGCGTCCTGCTGCAGCTAAGTGACAGCAATTAAGAGCTTTGGTTATTTATTAAACGCATGCAGAAAAAAAGGAGAAAGCTCTTTTCTGTGTGTGTGTGTGTGTGTGTGTGTGTGTGTGTTTCTGAAAGAGAGTGCAGACAAAGTTTGGTCTTTATGCGCGTAACACGATCCGCTCAGAAAGTGGCTCGTTTCCATCAGAGGCGGAGCTGAGCCGAGCCGGCCCTGCCCAGTGGCTACGTCCACATGCCAACAGCTCCAGCTTCACCCCTCGTTGAGTCCCAACGTAAACTCGGATCACTTTTCAGTCAGCTCTTGTTTCTGTTTCTGACTGTTTCAGGCATAAATTTTAAACACGAGCGGAGATTTGTCAGACAAATAGCAAAGCTTTACTGAAAACAGAGATGTTAATCAGATTTGAAAAGACTAAGCAGCTTGTATCGTCTGCAACAACATTACAGAAACACATTCATTCGGCTGATTTTACATCACCCCAATCCAGAACAGCAGGTTTGTTTTGTGTCTCTGTGTAAAATATGCTTTTTCTCATGGTGCATAGCTTCCTGAACAGCCTCAGTAGAATCAGCCGTGGCAACAAAATGTACCAAAGTGCAATAAGTTATGAAGGTTTGAACAATAACATTTGCACAAACTAATTTTGGGGTGGCACGGTTGGTCAGCACTGTTGCTAAAAGGTTCTGGGGCTAACTCCCAGCTGGAACCTTCCTGTAGGATGTGTTGGGGTGTTCTCCTGATGCGTGGCCTGGTTGCATGTGGCTGTTTGTCTCTGCGTTATCTTGAGACGGACGTTCTACCAGTCCAGGTGCAGCAGTCTGAAGTTACAAACCTGATCCCTGAACAGGATCGAAGAAGGAACGACTGATGCGCTGCTGAGAGACTGGGTCTGGTTCAGGATTTTTACATATTTGGACGATTTCAAAACATGAGACCACGGTGCGACAATATAAAATCACAGATGTGTCGGTTTTGGTCCTTACAGTGTGTGTGCTCTGTGGACACACGACAAATACTACACTCTACATAGAGACGGCTTCCACACACAGACGTTCCCTAGTCAGACAGGTAATCCCATGAGATAACTTTGACGTGAACAAACTGGGCAGAGAGGAGCGTGCTGCGCTCTTTTGACACCTCGCTTTCTGACCGGCAACATTCATAAGGCAACACGTTTGTTTGTCCTCAAAAATCTGACCAAGACAATCCAACATGTTTGATATCTCTGATTTATGATCGGAGCCGCCCCAACGTTCTTTTGAGCAGACCTGAGTGCTCATAACACACCACACATGGTAGGAATATCTGATAAGATTATCTTTAGAGTCATTTTGTTAACCAGGGCATCTTTGTGATTGTCTGTAAGGGGATTGGGTCAAAAATTTGCGTGATCATCCTTCTGTGGGAGCCAAGCCTGAATTAGCTTTTCAGTTGTCTAGCTAAAGTAGCTTTCGGAATTAAGCTAGCTCCATTCAGATAAGCCTTTTTTCACTCGTCAGCGTAGTAAAACTAGAGGTCGCTCAAACAGGCCTTTTTAGGGCTAATATTCACCGTGAATGAGTTGGGAAAGGACATGTTTATTAACGAGTTCTGCTTGTTAGCATTATTACAAAACAACCAGTGCAGACAACTGCAGAAATGGAATGCAGCCCTCACTCCCTGTGCCTTCCCAACTACTTCCAAGTCAAAACATCTGCCGTGAAACAAGCCTACTTTCATAGTTTACTTGGTCACCTCTCAGGTACATCAGTGTAGTGCATAGCATCACATGACCTCCAAACCCAGCTGCTGATGGGATGCTAAACTGATGGTGGTGCGAAGGCTTTTTAATAGCATTGAATCAACAGCTAGAAACTTTTATTTGGGAGCTGTGAGATGAGATGTGTGGTAATCAGCCTAGCCGTTAGCACATCAATCGTGGACGTTTGGTCTGAGACCTTTGGAGCGATCTGCAGAAGGTGTTTGTAAAGTTTACACAAAAAAACCTTTAAAAGAGGTAGAAATATGCTGTTAGGCATCTGTGTCTCCTCTGAGGTCCATCTGAAGATGGCAACATGAAGTTCGAGCTGGTCGGAATTGTATTCCAGCCTCTGAATCTAAACACCACAGATCACGTCCAGTCATTCCAGCCGTGGGTCAGATGATGTGGAACATGTTTGTAAAACAGCAGTGAGAATCTGATTCAACCACAACAGAACCCCAAGCCTCCTCCTGTTGGAATTTGAAAGCGATCGCCCTTCGCAACTTCTCTCACAGCCATCTGAGTTTGCTGACATGTTTCCAATTAGGAAGGCACATGTCTCTGACGTGTCGTGCATTCTCAACAACAATCCAACCATTCAGGTTCTTTCATTGGCCAGACGCCCCTCTTACAGCTAATGACTCCTATCAGAAAAAGACTGAAGCGATCCAGACACACTCGGCGGTTCAGTTTTACTCTGAAGATCCTTCAGGAGACGCAGAATCCTGTTATAATAGAACACAGACCAGCGGAGGCTGGCTGCTCTCTGGGGCCAACCAATTATTCTTACTGGCACAAATGAGGACATCAGTTCAGACTTCAAACGAGAGGCAAAGTTTAAGAATCCCACATTGTGAAACCTCAGACTCAGGCCAAACGTCTCGTCTTTACAACAACCTCCCTTCCTCTTCTTCCTCCGGTTCTTGCCTTTAGGAGCAACTCCTCGCAGCAAGAATCAACGCTCAGACTTACATTTTTTATTTGACACAAAAACCAGCTTCTGAGGCTCCTTGAGACGCCTTTGCTGGACCTTTTAAGAAAGAATGGTCCTCCCTGGTATCTCCCCTGAGCCATCTGGAGCAGCAGGCATAAAGTAAAGCTCGCAGCCACTTAGCTGTTTAAGTGGACACACACTTCAAACTCTCACACCTCTGGAGTGTGTCGGTCTTTATCTCAGCAGGTGGGTCATCAGCTAGAGAGAGAACCAATCTGTCATCTGACCGGACAGCCAGTCAGGAGGAGGAGGAGGAGGACTTCCCACCTGTAGGCCATGTGCTCTTGATTTACTGGCAGCTCCTAAAAAAACACAACCTGAGCTCTCTGAAGCTCCGACCACAAACTCACTCTGCCCTTAAGCCTCCTCTGATGTCCTCTGGGATTTACAGGCCTGAAGACGTGCCTGATCGGCCTCCACGCTGCCTACAGGGCTTCCTGAAAGTGTGTGTGTGTGTGTGTGTGTGTGTGTGTGTGTGTGTGTGTGTGTGTGTGTGTGCGTGTGTGCGTGTGTGCGTGTGTGTGTGTGTGTGTGTGTGTGCGTGTGTGCGTGTGTGCGTGTGTGTGCGTGCGTGTGACCAAGGAGAGAGTGACACATCGGTCTCATGTAGGCAGTAGTAGGTACACACTGATAAGGAAGATTAATGGGTCTGATAACAGGAACACACACACACACACACACACACACACACACCCACACACACACACAAATCCAATCCTCCAAACAGGAGTGCTTAACCAAAGCAGGAGGATATTTAAAGAGGTTTTGTGAGAAGTTCAGATATCTAGGAGGAACTGGCAGTGGAGCTCCTCCACTGAGGAGGTTCAGGCACTTGGTAAGAATGCCTTCCAGAGGAGGAGTTTATAATAATAATAATACATTTTATTTAAAAGCGCCTTTCAGGACACCCAAGGTCACTTGACACAAAACACGTAATAAAATACAATAAAACAATAATAAAACCCAAACAAGAAAAAACAAAGAGAGAAACAGTTCAATAAAATCAGAGGTTGTAGGCAGATTTAAACATGTGTGTTTTGAGTTTTGTTTTGAAAAGGGTAAAACTGTCGACGTTCCTGATGTCTGGGGGGAGTGAGTTCCAGAGTCGAGGAGCAGAGCGGCTGAAAGCTCTGCTCCCCATGGTAGCGAGACGGGCAGAAGGAACCGCAAGATGGATGGAAGAAGAAGATCTGAGTGAACGGGATGGGGTGTGAATACTTATAAGGTCTGAGATATATGGAGGAGAGAGGTTGTGGATTGCTTTGAAGGTGTGAAGGAGAATTTTGAAGATGGACCTGAACTTAACTGGGAGCCAGTGAAGCTGCTGGAGAACCGGGGTGATGTGGTGAAAGGAAGGGGTTCTGGTGATAATATGGGCTGCTGAATTCTGGACCAGTTGCAGTTTATGAAGGAGTTTGTTGGGGAGACCATCAAGAAGTGAATTGCAATAGTCGATACGGGAGGTGACGAGGCTGTGGACGAGAATGGCGGCAGTGTGAGGGGTCAGTGAGGGACGGAGACGGTTTATGGAACGTAGATGGAAGTATGCTGACCGAATTAAGTTATTAATGTGAGCCTGAAAAGAAAGTGAGCTGTTGAGAATGACACCCAGACTCTTGACGTGAGGGGAGGGGGAGACTATGGTGCTGTCAATAGTTAAAGAAAAGCTGTCAGATGTTGAGAGGGTGGAGTTAGTGCCAACTAGAAGAAGTTCAGTTTTATTGCCGTTGAGTTTCAGGTGTGCCCTGCCAGCAGGAGGCCCCTGGGTCGACCCACGACATGCTGGAGAGGCTAAAGCCTAATTTATTCTTCTCCGTCATCTCCACGAGGGAGAGACACGAACAGACGGAGACAATTTGCCCTCAGACTTCTCCGTCTCCGTCTCCTGGGGAGTGTTGCAAGGCAATTCCCCACCAGGACAACAGAGGGCGAAGCGCTGCTCTTTGGTATCCCGTCATGTATCCGGTCCAACATAGTGTGTTTATATTGTGGTTTTTGCATTTAACAGACTTTTTAACAGAAAAATGTGTCCCTCATCCTCCTTCACCTCTTCTTGCGCTCGCCGCCTCTAAACCCACATTTCCCGTCATTTTCGTCCACGAATAAAACGCTTGCTGCGTATCTTTTCACTCCTCCAGTCACGGAGGAATGAAACGTTCATATTTGTAGTTTTTTTTCCGCGAGGTATTCTTTAAGCTTCTCCGTGTCTGCTGCTGGATGTCCTCGGCTCTCTTTATGCTTTTAAGGGAGCAACGGCAGCGCTGTGAACGACAGCGGCGTCCTGACCAATCACAAGCTTGCGTTCTCCGTCTCAACGGACGGGTGTTTAGAAAATAGATGTCGACTCCGTCTGTTGGACAACAAACAATGTGACGTACTCACCGCTAAGGATGTCAGTCAGTCCACTCGCAGAAGAAGCAAATGCATCCTTTTTTCTAAATGCAAGGCTTAAGTAGCTCTGTCTGCTTATGACTCAGAGAAATAAACTATGTCCAGTGGAGCGCGGCTAGGCCGACGTGCAGAGCCAAACCGTTTAGCTTCTGCTACTGTCTGTCTACATTTCTAGGCTAAAAGTTCCTTTTGTGATGTCTGTGAAGGTTCTCAGTCATCCAGGTCATTGTAGTCTAAGGAGCTTTGAAAGAAAAGCGTCTGGACTTCTTTGAGTTGCTTGAAGACGTTTCACCTCTCATCCGAGAGGCTTCTTCAGTTCTAAGGTCAAATGGTGGAGAGTCCCAGATTTAAACCCAGTGGGAGTTTCCCCCCGAGGAGGGAACAAAAGACCCCCACATTGAGGGTGGGTGTGGGTCCTATTCAGCCAGAGTTTCGGGTGAGCTCATTGAGTACGTTTACATGCAGCCAATATCCGGGTTATGATCGGGTTAAGGTCGGGATTCGGGTTTCTGAGTTGATCAGAATAACCCGTTTACAAGCATAAATAGAAAGAGTTACCTCTAACTTGCATAACCGATGTAAATGCGGACGTTGGGGTAGCGTCAGGACGTATGGACTACGTCCAGACGCAATATGAGTCATTTCCGGTTCTTCTTGTTCCGGTATCCGTGAAAACAACAACATGTTTCTCAGTTCGGAAGAGATAGCGACCGCGTTTGTTTGCGCTTTAGTTTCCTCGTCACTCCAAAAGTGTGGTGCTGTGCCGCGACTCGCCATGTTGCTCCCAACTTGTTGTTTACTTCCGGTGTTCTGGCGCATACAAGACGTCTCGCTACTCAAAAGACCAAGATTCCTTGCGAACAGAGCGTGCGCAGAACACACGCTTTGATGGGGATATCCCGGTATGCGTTTACACTACCAAACATTCGGGTTAGAAAAGGGTTACCCCAGGTGTAGTAACCGGGTTTTTAAAAACCCGGTTGTGAGCATATCCGGGTTTTTGGCGGTGTTTACATGGACCTGCGGAACTGGGTTATTGTGAATATTCGGGTTTTAAAAGGGTTACTCGCTGCATGTAATCGCACTGACTGTGAAGCCTGGCCCCACCCTATCTTGTGAATTCCTGAGGTCAGATGGCCCAGGATATGCGTGGGCGTTGAGGCATCTCGGAAGGGATCTCAAAACTGGATTATAGATGGCAGACAGTTGGTGTCGTAAACCACCGCCTCTGTTCAAAGATGGTTGCTGACAGTGGACATAAATGGCTTCCTTTACTCCTCTTTCAAACCATCTGTCCTCTCTGTCCAAAATGTGAACGTTGGCATCCTCGAAAGAGTGACCTTTGTCCTTTAGATGCAGATGAACTGCTGAGTCCTGTCCCGTGGAGGTGGCTCTTCTCTTCCTTTCGTGATGCAAAAATGTTGGCTGAAGCAAATGATTTCTGACACCAAACCCTAAATTAAAAGGACGATGATGGATTAAAATGTGTCATGAGATGTTTTACTGACACCAACAAATGCAGACACGGGCAAAAACATCATCAGCCACCTTTCATAGCTACATGTAACCATAAAAGTCACGCATCAGGTTGACCGAAAGTTCCCAGAGTGAGACAAGGCAGTGGAGGATCCCAGCCGGATCCTCAATCAGAGTTTAGAGATCACTGAAATAACGGGAAAATCAAACACTTGCAGCGAAAGGGGCGGAGCGATGAGGCTTCAGCGACAAACTTTTATTTCACCTTTAGAAGAAACAGCGATTGATTAGCAAATGTTCTAAAAAGGTTATAAAACAATCTGCAAAGACAGAAAAGAGTCACACACAACTTTCAGTCAATGACTGTTCAGTGTGTGTGTGTGTGTGTGTGTGTGTGTGTGTGTGTGTGTGTGTCCTGAAGCACGTGTGTTCCACAGACCCCCCACAGTCTTTCCAGGAAGTGTGAAAGACATTTTGGGCTCTGGTTCACACCCAGACGTGAATCAGAACCAGGATTAACCTCTTCCACCTTATCTTTTGGAAAACGTGCACAAGTCCTTTCTTCAGCTCACACACATCAGCCTCTGATATTCAACACTGAAATGTCTGATCGTCTGATGATGAGTTGACCTTTTATGTCCTGCGGCAGCACCATCTCCAGAACAATGGTGTTGTTGACCCGGACCTGAGGAAGCTCTGTCTCTGTGCACACCTGTCTCTCACCACCCGATTGTTGTTGCCACTCTGCTGCTGTGTACCCACCTGCACACTCTTTAGTTAGGACATGTATCTCCTCACCTGTGTGTGTGTGTGGGTGTGTGTGTGTGTGGGAGAGACCACTCACTGTGCCTCACTTTCTTCCTCTGTCTCCTCACAGCATGTGAATGCCATCCCGTGGGTGCTGCTGGCAAAACCTGTAACCAAACCACAGGACAATGTCCCTGTAAAGATGGCGTGACCGGTATCACGTGCAACCGCTGCGCTAAAGGCTACCAGCAGAGCCGCTCGCCCATTGCCCCCTGCATAAGTACGTGGAACCAGTCTTCGACTTGTCTTCCTCACCTCCACACACAGACCAGTTTCAGCCCAGGTGCCACGCTCAGGGAGGGCAGGAGTATCTGTCACGGCACACACACGCTGTCCACAAACACACGCCTACAGGTTGTCTGGAGCTTTTTCTTTAGACGAGGTCTTGGAGTCCGGTCGTCTCACCTCTGAATGGACACTTAGAAACTGTAGGTCATTAAAACAAATGCAAACCTCAAGTCTGACATGAACATTGTGTAAAAAGATAGCATCAAAATTCATTATAGAAGATTTGGTCAGTTTGGCAAGATGAGTAGAAGTGTCTACTATCTGACAGCAAGCTGCTAGGGGCACAAACATCCTTCCATCATTAGGCTGCGCAGAGTTCTCAGCCACCCATCTGGAGTTTCCCCCTTTCATGAATTAGGTTTGAAATCTGTAAAAGCGACAGATTTATCCTGTACTGTGAACTAATGTAGGCGATATGTCAACATGTTTTTGCTTTGCACCCCCCCCCCCCCATCTCATAGACTCGTGCAATTTTAATGGCGCCTCACTCAGCACTAGCCAATAGGCTTAGCTTACGTACAGATGCTATTCACAGAGCGTGCACGTGTACTTACAGAAGTATCGTCTTTAAAATATAAAAATGGATAAACAGCGTGAAAATAATTATTATAAAACAATACGTTTTAGCTGTGCTGGCCAGCTAGAGGTGCGCGTTCAGGAGTGAGCGCCGTTGTTTCCGATATGGAGAGGGGCTTAAGGTGCAATCCATTTTTCTGCCTCTAGATGGTGCTCTCTGAGAAAAAACTGCAGATTTTAGCTTTTTGTGAAGGTTTAAAATAAATATAAAAGTCAATATCATCTGCAAAGAAATGATTAGAAATATCCTCACCAAGCTGAAAACAAAACATAGATATGAACCCTAAAACAGAACCTTGTGGAACTCCATATGGAAGAGGACTTAGAAGCAGACATTAAAATGGACCAATCTCCGAGTTAAATCCGAGTCAAGACCCAAAGTTCCTAACATCAGCCTCTCCCAGCTCCAAAGAGTCTTAACAAGCTAAAAGATTTATTCTGAATACCAAAATCAGCTGTTATTTGTTATTTCAAAGGTAAGACACGATATCCTTATGTTTATGTTCTAAAAATAAATCAAATAAATTAAAGTCATTTATAAGGTTATAAGTTGATTTTGTCATTTTAAGACAAAAAGAAAAATTTCTTCATCAAGCTAAGTTTACTTTTGTAAAGGCTGAATAAATCTATCAGTTAAATTTAATTTAAGCAAAGAAATGTAAAATATAAGAGTCCTTTAGTAACTTTGCCATTTGACAAGAATTGTTACATATTGTTGAGTTTGTGGACATTTCTCAGTATATCAGGCATAAATTTACACAAAACAATTGTGAGAACCAGGCAGAGCGTTTGAGTGAAATACTGGTGGGAGGGTGCTAATCACAGCGTCAGCACCTCTGGGCTTCCTACGTCACTTTAGCAGCAGTTGTTTTCTTGTCGTCGACTGGTTGACACCAGGAAACTTTTGGCGCGGAGCATCGTTTCCCAGACTCTCATGTAAATGTTGAAACCTGAAGGCAGGCTGCCACAAACCCAGCCTCCTGCTTTGCATGTCTGTGTGTCCTCATGCTCCCCCTCGCCTGCGCCACTGCTTTTAGATCCGTAGTTCTCCTGCTCACAAGTTTTGTTTGTTGTGACCGTCCTGCTCTTCAGGAGAAGAGTTGGCCGGTCTTTCTGCATGGCGTCTCTTACCCCGGCTTTCCACGGGAGCCGTCAGCAGCACGTTACTGCAGCAGCACGTCATAGCTGCTGATAGGAACCGCTGTGGTCAACAGAACCTTTTCCACCGGAGCCGTCAGCAGCGCGAGTCGGCCGCGTCTCAGGAGCAGCATGTCGCGGCCTTTACGCGCCGGTTCTATTTTCTACGCGCGACGCCTCTGAAACGGGTCAAGTTCGACATTTTTGGGGAAGGAAAGACAGGAAATTGGACGCGGAAACGGAGAGAAGCTCCCGAGATTTTCAGAATAAAGAACGTACTGCCTTCCGGTTGCTTTACTTTTAAAAAAGTTACTAACTGTGCGGCCCCGTGAGAAGTTATCACCTAGCTAGCGGTCTCCTTTGTTTTTCAGGTCCGTGTTGGCGATTATAAAACGGACAGAACATAAAACACAAACCATGTTGTAGTTTTCTCCTGCTTGTTGTTGTGTTTACTGACGAAGTCACTCGTGTGACTTCGTGCTCGGTCGGTGACAGCTGCTCCCCTGCTGCTTCGCGTCTCGTGGGAAGGGCCAAGCAGCAGCTAGACGTGCTGCTGACAGCTCCCGTGGAAACCCGGGGTTAGTGTCGACTCCATACTTCCTTTGAGATACAAGACAGAGGGACGGAGACACAATCCAGTCGTTGGAACTCCAAACTGCTAACGGTTTGGTGAACCGCTGTGGCAGATGTAATGAAAGTGACAGGAAGTGCCAACTCATTAATTTAGCATGACGAAATATCTCCGGGGCTGTGACGTCGCAGACAGCAGGACTTGTTTGGCCCGAGACAGAAATTTTTCTGTTTGCCTCTTCAGTGTTTTTAGATCTTTTTGTCAGATGTTTCTATGGTTACTGACGAAGATCTACAGCCTGTTATGAGCCCCAACAGCATTTTTTTTTCAAATCATTACATAAAGTTTGCAGCATTGCTTCTTCTTTATAAAGACCTCGAGTTGACATGGACATGTTGACCATTAGCTTCTGCTCTAGATCCTGATGGATGGAGCTCATTCTTCATAAACAATGTTGGGATTTTGTCAGAATTTGTAGGATTCTGTCTGTTTATAGTGGAATGTAAATCAGGACCTGGAGTTTAGACCTTCTGGCACGGAGCTCCATCATGCTGGACAAGACTTTGTTCATCACCACACATCTAGTGAAGGGTTGGAGGAGTTCCTCTGGGAGGATGTTTAGGTACCGTTAGTTGTTCTGTGCGAAAACAAAAAGTCTACGAACTTTTGGCCACAGCTGTTCACATTTTCCAAAAATGTAAGTATTTCAGTAATTCACCCTAAATAAATCCAGATGTTTCAGCCTTTTATTTGTCATAATTGAGAAGATTATGGTGTACAGCTGATAAAAACCCTACATTTGAAATCTCAGACAATTTGAATATTGTGAAAATATTCAATATTCTACTCTTAAATTGTCACACTTTGATCAGCCAATGAACCCAGAACATCTGCAAAGGTTCCTGAGCCTTTAGATGGTCTCTCAGTCTAAGATGGATTACTGACATAAAAGGACTTTTGCACCATGTTCTCATGTTTCCAGTTTCACACGTCATCTACAACACGTGCTGCGCTGCTCTATTTCTTCATTTATAAATGCGGAAATCTGCATAAAGATTAAACTGATTCTTCTTTCTTTCTTGATTCTTGTCGGAGTAGAGATTCCTGTTTCTCCTCCCACAACTCCATCCAGCATCACCGAGGAACCATCTGGTGAGTTCAGTGTTAATATTTTTAATTGTATTTGCATTTATCTGTAACTATCCACATATCTGTACAGTTAGAGCAATCATCTGGTGAGGAAATGCAATAGAAATGTGAGTTTGTGAGAAAATACGGGTTTGTACTCCTCATTCAATGTTTTTCCACTTGGGTACAAACAGACTGCGGGATAAATTGGATCCCTCTTGCCTTTCCTTAGCTTGTTAGGGATGCATGAATACTAAATCCATTAGCAGTAACTCTGGGATGTGTCTCCTTTAATCTCTCACGCTTTCACAATTAATCAGCTAACTGCGTCCCAGTGGGGGGTGGTGGTATGATGCATCGGGCTTCACAGCGTGTTGCCCTGGATCCCGTTTCATCTCTTTAAACTCCACTCTGGCTTCTACGGTGCAGCGAGGGAGTGATGGGAGGACCCCGTTCGGGTCATTTAGAAAGGAAGGTTTGTGGTTTGAACACTAACTAAAGAAGGATCATGGCATCAGGAATGACTTCATCACACACTAGAAACATGCTACAGCTTCCGTACGCGAGACAGAATAAACCTTTAACATGAAGGCAGCTGTGAAAATTATTGAATTTTAACAAAAATAACATAAAGTTACAATAAGAAAATGGTTATATAACAGTTTCTAATCTCCTCACTCATTTTCATTTATTAAGATGTAAAAGTTTTGCTGTCTTACATTGCAAATGATACAGTAATCTGGACTTTTATAAATGATGTAAAACATGTTGGGTGAATAAGAAAACAGCAGCTGGTTAGTCTAGCTGTGGATTACATGGTTAAACATAATAAACCATTGTGAGGTGTCATACATATTCCCGTTGCAACAGGTTTTTTTCTTTGTTTAGGAATGAGTCAAAATACCGAATGGAAATATGTTTCTGTGTGAGGTTGGTACGAATAATTTACGATCTCGCTGTTGAAAGCTTCCTGAATGGCTTCAGTAAAAAGAAAACAGAGTTTACCCCATGAAGCAACACTAAAGTTCCCCGCTTCTCGCTCCTGCTGGTTGAAATCAGAATTACAACTGTCACGAACAACCTTGCCACAGCCTAAAGCTTGGTTTATGCTTGAAGCGTCCGCGAGGTCCGCACGGCTCCGCGTGGAAAAGTTGCGTCATTTTAACAACCACGCCCCTCCACCGCGTCTCCGCACGGCCCAAGATTTCAGCAACGCGCACCTCGGAAAATTTCTAACCACGCGGACGGACGGATGGACGCGGAAAAACATGGCGGACCGGCAAGAGCTAGTATGGCAGAGGTTCGTAAATACAGACATTTGTATGATTCAGCTCTCAGAGATCACCGGGATCAACATGTTGTTAATAATTCTTGGAGAGAAAAAGCTCGCACTGTCGGAAAAGACGAGGACGCTGTTAAAAATGCTGAAATGCCATGTTGTAAACAGTAATTTTTACTTCTACTATGGTGTAGTGTTGGATGCATGCTGTAGAGATCCATGCTGCCCCCTACAGTTTGGGAGAATATTGGCTCACCGCAGAGACGAGCCGCACGAACCATAAACACTGCGAGTTGTGAAGCGCGTTCCATCCGCGAGCCGCATCACCGCGCGGAAAGTGAATGCGTCAAGCATAAACCAAGCTTAATGCAGCTAGCGCTAACAACAAGCTAATGCTAACACCAGCCAGCTGATACTACAATAAGCCACAAAGTACAAGATCCGCACTGTCCAGAAACAACAAAGCCAGGTCACCATCAGCCTGTGATTCGGTAGCCTCCTTTAGCTCCTCAAAATGTCCAAAGACACTTCTCTCTTACGTTTACTTCCATGCTCCACCATGATGTCATGATAAAGGCAAACTTTTTTATTGAATGGTCAGCAAACTGCAAATGCTAACTGCTAGCCTTTACTGTATATTAGCTAACGGCAGAGTAAGTTATTGCTGTAAAGCAGGTAGAGACTCCTACTAGTGTTCCTACCTGAACCACAAAACTATAAAGTGCATCTTTGGTCAGCAGACGGCTACAGAGTGCTGTCCAAAGTGAAGTTGCTCAAATTTCTGCCTCACAAATCACTGAAACCAGTTTGAAGGCAATAGATTAAATTGTTAAAGTATTTATTGTTGCTTTACGGGCTGATGAGCCAATGGCTAGTCTGAGGCCCTGTCCACACGTAGCCAGGGATCTGCCAAAACGTAGATGTTTTTCTACGTTTTGGCCTGTCGTCCACACGAAAACGGAGTTTTTTCACACGAAAACGGATCTTTTTAAAAACTCCGGCCAAAGTGAAGATCTGTGTTTTCTCCGTTTTGGGTGTCTGCGTGTGGACGGACAAAATCGGAGTTTTAAGGTCCGCAACGTCACTTTCCACGACAGAAAAATGCTGACATCACGTGTGCGACCTGTGTTTACACTAGCCGACAGCATGGATGCCCTCAGAGCTGCGCTCGCTTTATCAATTGTCCAAGCGCTTTTTGCTTGTTTGTTTTTGCAAGTGGAATTACTGCTCCTTGTGGAAGACCACAGACGAAGGACGAGGTTAAGAACGGGGGAAGTACTGCCGCCTACAGGTCTGGCATGTCCTTAACAACGTATTTATCCGGGTACGTGTGGACAGAGTTTTTTTTTTAAACGAGGTGGTGTGGATGCAAGTTTTTGGAGGGGCGGATATTCGTTTTTTAAAAAAACCGGCTACGTGTGGACTAGGCCTGAGTGTTGCTGTCTTTAAATTACTAACACTGTCCAGATTTATCAGCCGTTCGTAGGATTTTACTCTCTAAACCTTTAAACAGATTTCACTTTCGTATGATGTGGTTGTTTAATCAGAAATGTGAAGAAAATCCCACCAGGCTCAACCAGGAGTGCTACACGTCGCTGCTGATGGTGACATTTATGCTGTAAATGATCAGAATTGTACGCAGATGGAACTCACGATCGTGTTAATGAAACGATGTTCGCACAGACCGTTTGGAGGTTTGAGCAGTCTCAAGATGGCAGCAAAACACGTTGTTCTGTGCTAGCCAGCCTGGCCGTTAGCCACTCCTGTAGGATAAAAGCACTAAAAATGGAGATTTTGTCCACATGCTTGTGAATTAGATGTGCAAACATATCTATTTTAAAAATATCAAAGGGAAACAAAAAAATAAACTTTTGAGATAGTGTTTTGTTTGTTTGTTTGTTTTTGTTGAAAACAGTCAGTCGTCTGGCTCATGCCATGTTTTTGCTGCCTCCTTGGTGAGAGCTGCAGGAGGCCCAGCATACATGCTTGAGTGTTACGGGAGGCTCCTGCAGCTGTTGTCGGGCCCTCCAAGGTCCCGATCCTACCCTGCACGGCCTCGGCTGACAGCACAGTCAAGACGCTGTTCTCCAGCCCTCCTCCCCCTCTTTTCTTTTCCTCTTTAAGTCTCTTTTCACTCTTTTCTGCCTCCTTGGTCTCCCTCTGTTTCACGCTTTGTCTTCAAATAACACTGTGGGTGGTGGGGCGCTGGAATATGTGGGACTTCTCTGGGCCCCCCGTCAGGAATCCGTCTACCCCTGCGGTTTGGAAAATATTCCCTTAAATCAGCGACGGGATAGTTCCTGAGTGAGACAAGTCTTACTAATAATATAAGATAGATATTAATTAGTAATAACTGCAGGGGGGGGGGAGGGGAGAGCACGTGAGCAGTAAGGCGCAGCCCTCTGTTGGACACCTCCTCAGAACCCAGAGGATGCAAACGAGCCTCTTCAGAAGGTCATGAAACAAGTGCACCTCTGCTCCAACTGCAATGACATCACCAGGTTTATGATTGCACACAGATGTGTGTGTGTGTGTGTGTGTGTGTGTGTGTGGACTTTTTCCCCTTTTTTGTTCTTCTTACACAAAAACACAACCGCAGAGGCCATAAATAAAGCTGTTTTTGACATAGCAACGATATTTCAGTGTTACCAGCTTTTTACTCTATTGTGAAACTTGACCTCAAACAAATAAATAAGTGAGAAAAGAGAGGAAGGGCAGTGGCCTTCGTGTGTAACCTGAGGTGGACGGAGACCAAGGAGAAGCTGAAAAGCCCAGAAATATGAAAAGACGTAAAACTCAAGCGTGAGACCGACAGCTGCGAGGCAGGTGTCTAGTTGTGCTTTTACATGAAGAAGTGGGGTATTTGAGGGGGGGGGTGGGTAGAATAAAGGAGGGTGTGAGTGGGGGTAAAGATGGAGTGGATATTAATTTGTCTCTAGCACCAGGGCCCTCTCACCCTGTCGACCACACGGAGGGCTGGAATGCATGGAGAATAGCAGCGATGGTGTGGCCCAGACAAAAAACACATTGTGCTGGTGGGTCATGGATGGCGTGAGTTGCCACTCCCACGGGTCACGACAGACGTCTGCATGGCAACCGAATGTGGAGGAGATTACGAGCCGATGACCCGCGGTGGCCGCTCGCTCGGCCGTCAGACAAAAAACACAGGATGTTAAAGTAAATGATGATGATGAGGAGATGGAGGATTCCGCTGATGATGATGTTTATTTCCAGTGTGTGTGTGTGTGTGTGTGTGTGTGTCATGTCTGAGGCTGGAAGTGATCAGAATCTGTGGCCGACCCCTCCTCAGATTTTTTGGACATGAGTCTTGCCTCACACACCCTGTTCAGTTCCCTCAGACTCGGCGGCGCTTTAGTCACAAATCTGATTTCAGCCCAGCGCTGTGTGAAGGTTCTGGAGGGGAAATAACAGAAACACGCCTAAATCTGTGAAAACGCAAATAAAAATAAAGGAAATTCAGGCAAAAGATTTCATTTGTTGAGGTTGACTGATTTGTGATTTACAGTGCAGATGCAGACCTGTGGCCCCCCGGGTGGCTGATCCGTTTAGTTTGGGTCCATAAATGTTATTTTATTACTTGTTTGCATCACAATCTGATGGAATACAGGAACAGCTGTAACCAGTCAGGACCCCACCCTGACACGCGTGCTGCTTCGGCGTTTTCAGATGTCTCTTTGGCTGCTGAAGTAGAATTAGAAGCGTTTGTCTGGTTTTCCATCATGCTGGAGATGACACTGTTCACCACCTAGATGCTGTTGGATGGTTACAGGAGTTCCTCTGGGAGGATGTCTAGGTACCATTCTTCATTCATACGCGCTCTCGGGCTAAGCTGTGAGTGGGTCCACCTGTTGCTAAGAGTCAGGAATAGTCTCAGGATGCTTTACACAGGATGAGGACACAAGACTGGTGGGAGCGCTCACCTTTTCTTCTCCAGATAATTATTTTTTCCAAATGCTCCAAACAGTCAGAAAGGGCATTTATGAGAGAAAATGACTTCCCCCAGTCCTTTAGCAGAATATCAGTCTGCACCTGGTGGTTTTCCAGGTGAGAAGTGGCTTCTTTGCTGCCCTTCTTGACACCAGGCCACCATCAAAAGTCTTCTCACTGACTTGACCAATTCCTACATCCCAGTGCTTCCACAGTCGGGATATAATTTCTGAGGGACAATCGACAGCTTACGGTGCTCCAGGACGACCTGTCTGATTACCCACCGCTCAGAAATAAAATCTCAAATCAGGTCAAGTGTTCCAGGAGCCTCTCCACCACCTGTTGCCCACAGAAAACAAACCATCTTTTGCTCAGTGACAATACAGTGAGGGAAGGAGCAGGAGGAGGGAGGGGGCTCCTTCTTCTCTCCTTTCTCTCGCTGTCTTTGCTGGACGAGATCCAAACTCACGGCTCAAATGTGAGCGTCCCGGCGAGGAGCCGAGGAGAACAGTGCAGGGCAGCACACAGGCCTCCATAATCTCATTACATGCTTTATTTGCTGCAATTTGTTTCTCAATCAGTCTGGTTGAGAAAGAGAGCCCTCCTCCGAGAGGGGGGGCATCATTTACACCTCCATGTGTCAGCGCCCTGATAGCAGCCATGTTCCTACCCAACATCTACTGAGGTTTTAAATTCAGTCATAATCCCTCAGGAGTCTTGGCGAACCATGGACCATCATTTTTAAATTATCTGAAACAGACTTGTCTTATTGTTGATTCTGTGCAGTCAGACGGATCCCAGATCGGCTCTGTTGCTTTGCTCTGTGCAGAAACGCAGTCCGGTGTGGTAAAAATGCCCTCATCTGTTGACAGCCGTGCTTGTATAAAGTCTTGATTCATGGCGCACATGTGTGACGGAAGTCTGCCGATTCCCTAAAAATGCACGTCTTCCGTGAAACCTTTAGCAGATCCAACTGTGGCTTCCATGTGCTGTTAGCTGCTCGTGTGCACGCCCAGAAACAAGCGTCGAGCTCAAAACGAAGGTTTCACTCAGAGCTCACTTCACGTTGGGCTCGGCATCCGGCAGGGATCAGGAGGGAGATGCTGCTATCCGCATTAGCATCCTGCACAGTCTGGAGTTGGATGTGTTGTTGTGATGGTCACGTGTGAGTGGGAATGAAGCTTCGTCCTTTTTCAGATTAACCAGAAACCCTCAGAACACAAATAAAGTGGTTTCTGGAGTAATTTAAGCAGATCTGCTGATAAACGTTTCTAAAAGTGAGTTCTTTACTCTTAGAACAACTCCCATTCATCCATTTCACAGGATTTCACACATACAAACACGCACATGTACAAACCTTTAAATTAGGGTTAAAGCAGGTTGTCAGTGTTTTAACTGTGTTGGTTAAAAAAAACGAGATTGCGGATACAAGCGGCCGAAATGAGTTTCCTCCACAGGGCGGCTGGGTGGGATCTCCCTTAGAGATAGGGGGAGAAGCTCAGTCATCCGGGAGGGGCTCGGAGTAGACCCGCTGCTCCTCCACATCGAGAGGAGCCAGTTGAGGTAGCTTGGGCATCTGGTCAGGATGCCTCCTGGACGCCTCCCTGGTGAGGTTTTCCGGGCATGTCCAACAGGGAGGAGGCCTAAAGGTAGACCCAGGACATGGTGGAGGGACTAAGTCTCTCACCTGGCCAGGGAACGCCTTGGGATTCCCCCGGAGGAGCTGGCCCAAGTGGCTGGGGAGGGGGAAGTCTGGGCTTAGGCTGCTGCTCCCGCGACCCGACTCCGGATAAGCAGCTGAAAATGGATGGACGGATGATTAAAGAAACACCATGAGAAATTTTTTTCCTAATTTTAAAACATAAAAATAGAAGCAAATCTCCTAAAGTGAAAACTTACAAAAAAGGTTTTTGCTTTTTAGCTCAGAGTTCTCGTTATTCTAAAAATTTGGAAAAGAACAGATTTTTTTTTAAACTCCAGACGTCTCTTCCGTTTTGTTTCTCAAAAATGATAAATCGTCTTCCATGCTGCAGTTCTTTTTTTAAAACACAGCAGTTTTGTTTACCTGTTTTCCCGCTACGTTTCGTTTGCGGCTGCAAACTTCCTCAGGCTGACGCGGAGGAAGTTTGCAGCCGCAAACGAAACGTAGCGGGAAAACAGGTAAACAAAACTGCTGTGTTTTAAAAAAAGAACTACAGCATGAAATTAGAGATACGACACAGCAAGAACACACCTAAGATGATAAATCGTCTTTTTTCAACTCATTCGCTGCCAGCGTTTCTCACCGTTTTTACAGTTTTTTTAAGAGTCTCCGAACGTTGCACGCTAGGATGATGTCGACGCCAAAACAACCAAAACAAAGTGGAGACTCACGTCTTACATCAGGAAGAATCCGTTATTTATATATTCAAAAATACTAAAATTTAAAGATTTACATCAACTATACAGTACACAGCAACGTTCATGTAGAAAGTGCATAGGAAATTAATACCAAAGAAATTATTAATGCTATTTATAAAACCAGATAACGTATATAATTTCAGATACAAACTTAACTTTAGGCGTACATATTTTAGAGCAACATTAAAGTCATTTTGTGTATCTGTTACGGGTGTAAGAGTTTGGCATGAGCTAAGTGGGGATCTAAAGCAAAGTCCCTCATTGCATAATTTTAAAGAGAAGTATAAAAAATTATGCTAATTAATTACATGGAGGAGGAGGAACAGTGGTAAGGGTGTTGCATTTGATTGTAATTGTCTGTTGTTGGTGAACTGGGAGTTGTGAATATTGGGGGGGGGGGGGGGGCACATAGAAAAATGTCAATTTTGTTTGTGTGATTGAGGATAAAACATGGTATAAGAAAATGGCTATGACGCTCAGTGTAGGGAAAATAATTTTTTGTTTTTATCTTCCTTGAAATTTGATTTGGGGGGGATTACATAATCTACCAGAGCTTCTTTTCCCTTGAACATGTTCTACATATATATACGCATATACATATGTATGGGTTTCTTTTTGAGTACTTTTTGAATACTTTAATGTGTCTATTCATTTACATGTTCAATAAAGAAAGAAATGAGAATGAAAAAAATAAAGAATCCGCGCGTTTGGAGCGTTATCCGTTCTTCCATAATCCGTTGTTGAATTGTGATCGGCAGAAGCTTTTCCGGTTCGCGCCTCACTTTTTTTTACAGCAGGGGCCCAAAACGATCTCCTAACACATGGATGTTCTGCTTACTGATCACATGACGTGTGACGTATGCGGATGAAGATCGGCTTTAGAGCGGAGATGTTTGTTCTCACGGTGCGGGGGCTCGTCCGACGCCCACACAGTAAAAACCTGCAAATGACGACTTCAGTCGTCAATGGCAGTGAATGAGTTAAAAGGTCCTGTAACAGTTGCGGCTCTAAAACGTTTTAATCCGACGGAAGGTTGCAGACCACTGCTCTAGGCGATCTACTATCTCTCCATCTCTGTACACCCCCCCGGTGTAATCTGAGTGGAACACTGGGGCACACTCCAAAGGCTCCAGATTATATCATTGTGATTTTTAGTCACAGAAATGCCAACGTTCCACCTTCATAGTGGTGCTACCCAAAGCCACTGGTGAAAAAGGGCAGAAGTGCTATGAAAGGTTTACTCCTCGTAGACCCTTGAACCGAGGGGTGACCTGCTCCCTGAGCGATCCAGATGAGTGTCCTCTGTAAAAGTGGAAAAATATCCAAGTGTCACTTTAAACCAGAGTTTGTTGGAATGAAGCATCAGGAAACACGGCGTGGAGGCGGGGAACAGCACGCTGCCTTTCAGACCGAAGGTTTCTGCGGCGTCATAACATCTGCGGTTCTGTAACGTAGGAGTGATCTTTGCTGCTCTGAATTCTCTCTGGAAGCAGCTTGAAAAACAACAGTTAGTTTAGAGGGCCGTACGGTACTTTGATAGAGGGGGCAAAGGTCCTCCTCTCAGTTACCGACTCCTCTGCGAGCTGAAAGGCGGGAAACAAAGCGCCGTAGTAACTACATCTACTTAGAACACGCAGAGCGCATTTCAGCTCAGCATTACAAGACCGCTTCCACTTCTTCTGCTTGTGACGCACTCACAAAGAGAACATTTGTCCTCGCCGTAGGGGACTGCCTAGGCCTAAATAGGCATCCCGGGGCTCTCTCAGCAGGGCCCGGAGCTGCGTCTCAGGGGTACACTAATGGGAAACGAGAGGCTATCAAAGGGAAGTATCAGGATGGCATCGAGGGGGGGTTATGAGAAAACAAAGCATCCTTTCCACCGACCCCACTTCCATCATTTACATGGTAATCAGGTCCGGCTCGGGTGGACTCCTCTGTTCATCTAATTTCTGTTACTTTCTCTGTTCACCGACCAGAATATAAGACTCAGCGTTTCCTGGAGTGGGTTTTCTCTTCTTCTCCCCTCAGATAATTTTCACTCGTCTCCCGTTTTCCTCCATCTCTCCACCCGTTTGCGCCCGAGCCTTCCGCTCTTCTTCTGGTGCGTTTTGTCCTGCGGTGGTGTTCCCTAGGCAACCTCGGTGAAAACAGAATCCGCAGAGGAACAAAGATCTGCTCACGTCAGAGACGTTTGTTCATATTCAGGGCTGCCGAAATCTTCTGATCCACCTACTACACCACCCTATCCATCCACCACGAAACAGCTCTATCTCCATGTATGACACAAAGCTGCACCATCGAACGTCGATTCAAATTTCAGTTACATCCCACGTGAAAGTCTGTGCTTCCAAAGAGGCTCTTCGCCTCTTTTATAGCAGCGTTCTCCATGTTTGTTCATGTGAGAGATCGGTCGCACAGATTATCAGTGTAGTCAGTGTCTGCATGCTACTAAAGTAAAGCTGATTTTTTAAAAGTTTACCCAATTGTAGCCAAAGGGCTAATTGGTACCCCTGCCTCAGTTACATAAAAAAAACATAAAAAGCAGTACAGTAGGGAGAAACACACACACACACACACACACACACACACACACACACACACACACACACACACACACACATTGCATTTAACAGCGTCCCTGAGGCACAGAGTCCAATGCTTGCACAGTGGCACAGTTGGTAGCATCGATGTGAGGGTCACAGGTTAGAAACCCAGCTGCAGCGTTTCTGCACAGAGCTAGCACAGAGCTAGCACAGAGCTAGCATGCTGTTCTCATGCATGAGAGGGTTTTCCAGTTTTCCTCCCGCAGACCAAAAACATGCAAGTCAGGGTCATTTACTGCCTTGCTCTTTCCACCAATGTGAGTTTTAAGATATTTTGGAATAAAATAAAGAATATTATGTATTTGTTCATATCTGAGATGTGGACCCCCAAACACACACACACACACACACACACACACACACACACACACTACCACGAAAAGGGTCCCCTGCACAGCACTTCATGGATGGCTAATTTTCCTTTCCTGACCTCCCCTTTGTGTGGCACTGACCCGTTTCACCTCCCCCCTCTCACTCGATCACACACACACACACACACACACACACACACACACACACACACACACACACACACACACACATGCACGCGCATGCACACACACACACACACACACACACACACACACACACACACACACACACACAAATCCAATCCTTCAAACAGGAGTGGTTAACCAAAGCAGGAGAATATTTAAAGAGGTTTAGTGAGGAGTTCAGACATCTAGGAGGAACTGGCAGTGGAGCTCCTCCACTAAGGAGGTTCAGGCACTTGGTAAGAATGCCTTCTAGAGGAGGAGTTTCAGGTGTGCCCTGCCAGCAGGAGGCCCCTGGGTCGACCCACGACATGCTGGAGAGGCTCATGTCATCTCCACGAGGGAGAGACACGAACAGACGGAGACAATTTGCCCTCAGACTTCTCCATCTCCGTCTCTCACTCGATCACACACACACACACACACACACACACACACACACACACACACACACACACACACACACACACACACACACACACACACACACACACACACACACACACACACACACACACACACACACAGGCTTGTGTTGGTCCTCCCAGGGGTCTTGGAGGGATCCTGGGGTTAGTTTTTTTTAGGAGGCTGGGGTGGTGAGGTGACAAGTGAGGTTAGATTTAGATCGAGGTGGAGTGTGTGTGTGTGTGTGTGTGTGTGTGTGTGTGTGTGTGTGTGTGTGTGTGTGTGAGTGAGTGAGTGTGCCCGCCATTCCCACAGTCCGACAACAAGTGAGTGGATAGGCAGCAGCTGCACAACCAGCACACAGCATAATTATTACATTGCAGCAAAACTGAAACAAGAAACAAAATAACAATAAAACACATTTAAAATGTTTCAGTGATACAAAACATTTTAGTTTGAGAAACTGATTTTTTAAATTAGTTTTCTGAGGGTTTTTTTTATTGTCATGAAAATAAACAAATAGAAACTCAGTTACATAATGTTGGGAGAATTATTATAATGTGTTAAATATTCTCCATTTTTAATAAAAAACTTTAAAAAAACGTGGGAGTAAAATCTGCCTTTTTTTAATTAGATGTGACATTTAGAGTATTTTTTTTAATTATTGTAGTCATTTTAACGTGGATTTGTCCCATGTCTGTAAATTATAGAAGAAACATGAATGGATGTAAAATGCTAAATGTCAAACAACTGTTCCAATTTAATATGAATAAGTTTAAAATAAAATAAAATGTCTGTTAATAATTCTGTCAACAAATTATGTGTGAAAGGGAAACATCTGAAAAAATGAAACTATTTAATTTTTAATTACTAAAACAAAACCAAAGATATTTAAGGAATATCTAGGAAGATCACAACATGCCCTACAGGTTATAAATTGTAAGTCGCTTTGGATAGAAGTGTCTGTCAAATAAATACACATAAACATAATATTTTGGTTCCATTTAGGGCCATGCTGTATCATTTTATCCATAATAATAATAATAATAATAATAATAATATAATAAAAATAATATGATGAAGAACAAGAGCTAATCTTAAAGAGCAAGTCACCCCCAAATCACTTTTTTTTGCTGATAAAATATATAAAGGAGTGTCTAATCGTGCTGCAGACACGTGTAGTCAATAGTTTTGCACTTTAGTGCATTTTAGTTAAAATTCAAATATTCTGCCTAAAACTGTCAGTGTTGCGTCGTCATCAGGGAAAAATTCTGCACTGTATTTGAATTTAAATCTACCACCGCTATTGGCTAAGAGGTATGCTATGATGTCATCTGGTATATAATGATGTCATAATGCCATTGTGAGTGTGTATTTGTTAGCGGCTCCGCCCTCTTAGTCTGCCAAGCAACAGCATTTGTTGCATTTTTCAAACATGAAGTGGGAGTGAAGAAAGTTTATTGTAGGGGGTGACTTGCTCTTTAAAGAGCACCCCCTACAAGAAGCATACTAACCCTAACCCTAACCCTTGCTCTTTAATAATAAATAAACAATATTGGTATAAATTAGTAGGTCATTAGTGCTAATATAAAAGTGTCAAACAGGGATAAAAATCTGCGTTTTGTTCCGGACGTTCCGATTCAAACTGGAATCCTGCAGAAAACTGTTTTTGCTGTAGAATCAGTCGCAGATCAGATGTTTGGGTTTATTATTATTGCTGATGTTCCTTATTTAACACAGAGTTTATTCTGAGGATAACCCTGAAGCTCGGCCTCGTCATTTGGCTCTGCTAGACTTGTTTTTGAGTGCGTTTGTTCATCAGTAATGTAAAATTATTAATTAAAATAATAATGTAACAATTTCAATTCATGCTGACGTTTTTAATAGAACTTATAATCATTTTTCTTCCTGCAGACTGCGACTCGTACTGCAAAGCCTCCAAAGGCAAACTGAAAATCAACATGAAGAAGTACTGCAAGAAGGATTACGGTGAGTCAGCGAACAGCACACTGCTCACAGGGTCTGTAGGACACATAATAAAAGATGGCTACTGTGCTGTTTTACTGGCGTACGCATAGAAACACACCAGCTCCACGGCTGTTTCAGGATAAAGACCAAAAGATGAAAGAGGACGAGACATCTCGGGGGAATCAGAGGTGAGAAGGTTTGTCTCTGAGGACGTTAGAGAGCTGAGAAAGTGGAGGATCCTCATTAACCCCCCCCCCCAGTCAGAGCATCAGGGCTGCATTCCTGCGACCATCAGTCTGCCGCGCCATTCAAGGTGTGGTTAAGAAGTATGACCCCTGCTCCCCCCAAACCGGGCCGTCCTGCAGCATGCTTCAGGAGCTTGACAGAGAGGTCCGGCCTTTGTTCTGCAGGGATTTGGAGGAGTTAGGGGTCAGCTTATCGACACCTTCTCTTCAGCCCGCCTCCCTGGTGGTGTCATGAGGAAAAAACTGTCCCGGCTGGGTTCTTGGGTCAGTGGAGCAGCTTTGGGGCCGTTTTCACATTTTTGTAGCCTTTGATGATTCTGAATGATGTCAGCAAAGAAAAAAAGCACCTTTAACACAAAATTTAAACAATCCCAGTTGGAGGCATCGTCATCAGGATCACTGAGTGATCCTCACCTCTGAGAAGACAAGCCCACCACAGGGGCTCCAGTGTGTGTGTGTGTGTGTGTGTGTGTGTGTGTGAGTGTGTGTGTGTAAGGGGGGGTACCACAGCAATGAGATCAGGTGTAAAATTAAACGGAAGCTCTTCTGTAGAACAAACGTGTTACTGAGTAGATGCAGATATGGTGTGGACCTTAGGACGTTCGCAGGTCCCAGGACATCATCAGACATCTGATGTCCGGCCACAGAGGACAAAGCATCAGACTTCTGACTAAACGGCCTCAAGAAAAACATTCTCAGAGATAAACTGGCTCCTTAGAGCGAAGCCTCCTGCAGGTTGGGCCAAGAAACAAATTTAGCTAACACTAACCCCGGTTTCACACTGCAAGCATCAGCGGAGCGGAACAGCAGCGGAGCGGCTCACTCGCAAACTTCAAAGCGGTCCTTTTCACACCGGGAGAGTCTTGGCCGCGGCACGGCTTCCTCGCGGCGCCTCGCTGTACCCGCGAGATTCTAAAATCCCTCGAGACTTCCGACACCTTCCTCATCGAGAGATCACAACCCCCGCGAGGAATCACACCGTTGCACTTCTCGAAAGAAACTGGTGGTAAACAAAGCCGTTTGGTCACACGGGCTGACGTAAGTATATATATGACATCGCAACGTTGCATTTTATTTAGAAAATAACCGTGTGTGGTTTCCTGTCTCGCACTATGTGAACTGCGGAAATTGATGTGTCCCAGAAGCGGCTCGGGAAAAAAATAGAACTCGATCCCATCTTTAGCGGCGCGGCGCGGCATGCCGCTTCTGGGACGCGCCTGGAAATTGCCGCGTCGTGGCTGGTTTGAAACTCTCCATAGACTATAATTGGATTCTATTTGAAGCGGTGCCGCTTCGCTGCCGTTTCGTTCCGGGGTAAGAAACCGACCATCAAGTGTCAGAAAAACAGGAGTCCGTGTAATTAATGAATACAACAGTTTCATAGTTGTGTTTAAATCGTGTAACTGATGAGATCTACGCTGTACCAGTGACGATGACTCAGCGATTCACTGGAAAACCACTTCCCACTTGTCCACCTTCAGGCTGCCGTCCCAGAGCGAGGATGTGTCACACACTAGGTTATTAAAGGTGCATCATGTAGAAATAATGTGCTATGACATCTTGTGGCAAGATTTGGTTACTGAAACCACTTTAAACAACTCTGGAGTTGTTTGCCGGCCGTCGTCAAATTACAAATGTCAGCGCTGCAGGAGTCTCGGCAACCCCACACTCACAGATGGAAAACAGTAGCTTCGCCCCTCCTTCCTTTGTTTTGAAAGGAGAAACACTAACAATCCTAGTCAGCTGGATATGAAGTATGGTTCAGTACCACCTTCCTTCCAAAATGACTGAAACATTAGACTCTTTTGGGATTTCCTCACTATAATCTTACATACTGCACCTTTAAGGCTGATCAAAAGTCAAACACAGCACAAGTCTCGTGAATGTGGCTCTGTAGAGTCCAAACAGTGACAGCTGCTGGATATAAGAGCTGCAGAGGTCACCGTCAGGTCCCACTGGATCAGCCCCGCAACACCAAGGCCCAAAGAAAACCACCCGCTCACACCCACTTTAAATTAATGTGCAATAGAAAATTTTCATTTGGCCTTTTTTATTTGTTGGAGGCAATAAGAGTTATAATTTATTGTAAATTAATAATGTAGAAATAAAAATATTAAGGGAATGTTAATGTAAGATACCGTTGTTTACTTTTCCAAACATCTCCAAGTACCGTAATTTCCGGACTATAGAGCGCACCTCAATATAAGCCGCACCAAAAAAAAAAAAAAGGTTTTCTACACACACACACACACACGCCGCACTCAAATACAAGCCGCGGCGCAGCAGCCACATGCAGGTCTCCGGCGCACAGCGCATGTACGGCCGTAACATAAGATAATTAGACAGAAAGATGCTACACGGACGTTTTTCGTTGTTGTTTTAATTCAACAAAATGAATTTTAAACACGGGTGAACGTGCCTGCAAGTTTAGAAAAGAAAACAGCGCTGATAGCGTTCATATTTCTGGATGGTTATAACATAAAAGCAGCACTCACGCGTTATTATTACCGGTAATTTGCATGTTTAGAAGAAAAGAACAGCGCTGACACAGCATTAATAAGCCCTGGATGGTTAGAAAATAAAAACTGCACACTAAACATGCCTGGTTAGTAAATAAAACACACTTGCCTACCAGAAGAAGTCATTCGCTCTCATCTTCCTCTTGCGCACTAAAGCCATTAAAGTCCTCTTCTTCAGTGTCGGAGTTGAACAGCCTCAGAAGAGCTTCGTCACATACCTTTTCTGTGGCGATGTCAGAGTCGCTGTCCGTGTTGCTGTCGTCATCCCCGGGTGAAGCTGGCTTGAATGAGTTCTTCCCGCTGCCGTCTCCAGCGCCGAACCATGGATTCATTCATGCCAAGCTTACGTGCGGTAGCACTGTTTCCCCTCCTCTACTGCCAGATCGATGGCCTTCAACTTAAATGCGGCATCATATGAACTCATACGTGTAGTTACCATGATGAGGGGGTGTGGATTTGAAAAACATTCTTCGTGGTGCTGGCTGCTTGCATGCGCTAAATTAAAATGAGCACTTTCTTCCATTTCCACTTTTGACTTCCACCTGTTTCACTTTCTGCTAAAGCGCCCCCTAGTGGCAGGTGAAGGAACATCTTCAGTAAAGCCGCATGGTTCAAAGCGTGGGGAAAAAGTAGCGGCTTATAGTCCGGAAAATACGGTAATTTTTTTCCCCAGACAAACCCACAGCTGGTGCTTTAGTTCATCTCAGATAATGGTGTTGGTTTGATCGGGTGATCCCCAGAAAATAACTGGTTTTCTTTAATAATCACCTGATAAATGAGAAGATCTTGACACAGATGATCAGATAATCTTTAACGGACAGGCACTGGTCCATGATGGACGATCCTTCAACAACCTTTTTTCCTCTATTCACCAATCCGGAACATGAAACTTCTTTAGGGTTGGTTCTTTGATGATGTTCTGGTGTGTACTCAGGCTCTGGATCAAGCACAGTCCTAAAATCAATCAAAGGAATCATAAAATAAACTCTCTCCTCAACAGGAAGCCAGAGGAGAGCGATGGGGTATCTTTATCTCAGAATGAAGCTAGAACCCAAAATGAAACAGGATCGGTTCAGGAGGAACGTTAGATCACCGCTTAGAAAACACCAAACCAGCAATTTACAGTAAAAACAGAACTACCACTAATAAAGCTGAGATGTTCAGTCCCCCCACCCCACCCTGCTGGAGGTGAAACCATCGACCCGTCACAAGCTGGTCCTCTTCAAGAAGCTGCATCCTAGGAACGGGAGAACCTTAATGGAACTTAATAGAGACCCAGTCAATACAAGAGGCCCTGGTGCATGCTGGGAAGGGATCGAGGAGAGGGCCACATTAGTCAATTCCTCTAAAAGCCCCCCCACCTCCTAATCAGATTACAGATCCTACACTGCTGTGTCAGTAGGAACGGACAAAGTGCTTGTGTGCCTGGACCACAGAGCTGTTTTCATCATTAACACATGAAGACAGCACAGCGTCCATGTTTCAGGGAGCTGAAATTATCTGGTCACTTCACGAGAAGAAGAACGAGCCGAGTTTGTTTAGATTGGCAACATCTTAAATATGTCCTCCTGTTTATTTGGTTGCCATGAGAGCAACTAACCCTAACCGCAGCAGTTCCACAGCATCAGGGTGGACAGGAAGAGCCGTTCACACGACATGGTTGTTGGAACCAGGATGGCTGAACCAGAACCATCATAGGGTTCACAGAGACTGGTCAAACTGGTTCTGGATAATAACCTCTGGTTCCTACCAAGGTCTGCAGAAGCACACCAGCTGCTCCAGGTGGACTCCAGCAGCAGAAGACCGCACCAGGTCTCTTGTCTGAACAGGAGACTGAGGATCACCAGAACTGGACCAGAAGAGACTGGAAAACCTTTCCTGGTCTGATGGGTCTGGATTTCAGCTGCAACATTCAGATGGTCGGCTCAGAATTTAGTGTCACCAACATGAAAGCATGGATCCACCCTGCCTTGATCAGTGCTTCAGGCTGCTGCTGCTGGAGATGTTCTTGTCCCACTCCGGACCCTTCAGTCCCATCTGAGCCTGGTGGAACCACCACAGCCTACCTGCATGGCATGTCCATCCCTTCAGGACCACATGGACCCATCTTCTGGTGGCTTCCTCCAGCAGGATCATGCACCAGTAGCTATCAGGATGTGATGGAGTACGGATACATATCTGCAGGTTTAAGGGAGCCAAATTTAAGACTTTTTAAGACCTTTTTTAAGGCCACTTTGACCAAATTTAAGCTATTTTTAAAATTAAATTTAAGCTATAATTTCCAGCTATTGCCTGGAACCGGTGCTAACCACATCGTGAACGTGGGATTAGCCATCCAGTTACCATTAATGTTGCACTTCCCCATGGCGCAAGCGCCCACTAGCATGCTCCTCTAAAAATAGCCCCCTTTCACAACCAACCGTATGTGTACAGTTCCGCTTACGCCAACATCGTACACAAAAAATCCTGAACTAACTAGAAATTCACGAAAATTTTATAGAAATAAAATAATCTTGTTTATTGGGTCTTTGGTAATTTAAGACATTTGGAAACTGTATTTAAGGATTATTTGTCATTTTTAAAGATTTTTAAGGCCTTAAATTTGGAAAAACAAATTTAAGACTTTTTAAGACTTTTTAAGGACCCGCGGATACCCTGATACAACAGCAAGAAAATACCTTTTCAATACTTTGTTTCAGAACCTCTAACTGGTAACACAGTCAGAAACTGGTCTCCTGTAGATTCAAATCAATGCTACCGGTGAATGTTGTTGCCTGTGGAGCAGAAAGCGTGCAACCTCGGCGAGACTCCTCAGACTTTGATGCTCCTTTATTTAATTCCATCGAGCGAATGAAATGCTGATTGTAGTTTCCTGGGTCTGCTTGGCGTCCTGCGCCTGCCGACGATGTCATCGGCAATACCTTCGGCCAAAATAGATAGCGTCTCTTTTTCAATTCTGATCTTTCAAATAGGTTTTGGAAAGAGTTTAGCAGTTTTGTTGTTGAATTCTTTGTCTAAATGTTTTTGAACGTGATAACGTAACTTCTGTAAACGCCCAGCCAATCGTCTTGTGTGATGTCATCAACAGGCACAGGACCCAGAGTCAGCTACAAGGAGACATGGCGTCTAATATGACACCCCCAAAGACCTGCGCCCTATGTACTTTAGGCATGAATTTTACGGTTATATGTTACAAAGCCGCCAATGTTTTTCTTCAACTAGACATCCTTTTATCAACTTTCAATAACGTCTCGATGGATATTTCCTGAAATTACCGGTGTCGGTACAAGATCTGCTCGGGTGCAAGATCGGCTCGGGTCCGTCGACTGCCGATGACGTCTAAGTAGTTGATTGGCTGAACATGAACCTTACGGAATTACGTAATCACGTAACGTTGTTATCACGTGACGTTGGTCCAGGCAAATTTTTTCTATTGGAAAGATGGACAACTTTTACAAAGAAATCCATCATTACCTCTTTGAAAATACACTTTTAGCATAGAGCTGCAAGTATATTAGGGCTGAACGATTAACTGCATGTGCAATTAAATTGCGATGTGACAAAAGGAGATTTTCTAATGGCAAAGGCTGCAATTTGGCAGCGAGTGGTTAGCGCAATGCTAATATACATGGAAAAACCCATAGGAATGCTAATGCTAATATCGCCGATTACATTATTACAAATTATGAATTAGAAACGTGCCAAATGATTACATTTGGAGTCTAATAGAAAGTAAAACTACCATCAATCAAATAAGTACAGACAGGTATTTTAGTAAAGCCAGAAAACTTTTAACTCCAGAGTTTTGGCTAGCAGCTATGAGCGTAACTGAACTACGCATGGACAAGACGTCAAAAACTCAACACAAATACTTCAATAAACGCGACACACTTCTTTCCTGCAAATACAATTTCACAGGTGTTGCTAATACCTATGATACTTCAAGGGATGTGCTCAAAGAGGAGTTCAACATGAATCAAATATAGTGTTTTATTTTACAAATACCATTATAAACACAAACTTACGTCTTAAGAAACATTATTTTAATAACGAAACTGCTAAATTCTTTCCAACAGTATAGATGTGTAGTGTATTTTGTCCGAGTGGGTTTGCCGTACTTTGACGTCATCGGCAGTCGAAGGACCCCGAGCCGATCTTGCACCCGAGCAGATACTGTACCGACACCGGTAAAGATACACATATAAATATAATGATGGTAATGGTTCTCTAACATCCTCCTGCAGCTGTCCAGGTTCACATCCTGAAGACAGACAAGGCTGGCGAATGGTGGAAGTTTACCGTCAACATCATCTCCGTCTACAAGCAGGGCGAGAGCCGCATCCGCCGCGGGGACCAGTTCCTGTGGGTCCGCGCCAAAGACGTGGCGTGCAAGTGTCCCAAGATCAAGCCTGGGAAGAAGTACCTGCTTCTAGGGACCGACGAGGACTCCCCGGGTCAGAGCGGCGTGGTGGCTGACAAAGGCAGCCTGGTCATCCAGTGGAGGGACACGTGGGCGCGCAGGCTCAGGAAGTTCCAGCAGCGGGAGAAGAAAGGCAAGTGCAAGAAGCCATAGGTGGAGATACGTATAGAGGGGAAGCTGAGCAGATGGTCGGAGAACACAAGGTGACAGAGGACAAAGGACCACGGACAGAGAGGACACCGCTTTTGTCGCTGCTTTTGTTTAGAAGCATGAAGAGATTTAGAATGATTTGTATTTTCTAGTGAACTTTTGAAGGAGCTCACCTTGCAGATTTGGTTTTATGGTTTCTTTTACTTTGAGATTCGTCTCTCTTGTGGATTTGCCGAATTTGCACCTATTACCAGTATATAACATTATTTGTGTGATTATTTTTTATTTCCATATGAAACCTTGTATTGTATGCTCTAATTTTACGGACACTCTACGCTGGTGCAACAACGACAAACAGCCACGTGAATACAGCTGCAATATTTGCCTCTGCATGTACTTTAACTGAACTTAGAAGCTAACCTGTGAGGGAACGTCGTCGCTACTCTAACTGGGACTGGAGCCATCGTTGCGGCGCCACACGAAAGGATCCCGAGCTCTGGAGTTTGTGATTGTCCTCCAGCATTTTTCTTCACATTTGCATGAGGCAGAAGAGGAGCGACGACAAGAGAATGAACAGACTGGAGCTGAACACGTGGACACCCTCTATCTTCCACGAAAAAGGTGCAGTTTGAGTGTTTGTATACCAGTACACACTTTGTATTTGTTTGTGATCACTTTTATAAAATGCTGCTCAAATTCTACGGGGTGCATTTCTAACCACTGTTTTCATTTTCAGTATTTATGTTTTTTTTCTCCTCGTTGTCTCTATTCACAAACAAAATCTGTTTAAGGATGATTAAAGGCCAGTCCAAATTTAGATCTGTTTTCACTCAGCTCAAGTTGAGTAACATGGACAGCTCTGTGAACAACCTCAGGTTGGAGAAACAGCGATTCTGACTAAAATGATAAGCTAGCAGCTATTTTCAATGGGACTTAAATCAGAGTGGATCAAAACAACTAGTCTCAAAAATGCTTTGTGCAAACCCTGTATCAGTTACAGCTCCATCAATTTTAGATTGCATGTTTATTGATGTCAAACCCTTTAGTTTTTTTTTCTAAGTGCAGCAGCAGCTAGGGATTCTCCTTCCATGCACATAAGTCAGAACTGGCAGCAGCCTAACCCAGAAATTCCACTACCTCCGCTCCGCCTTCCGCAGCCGCTCGCGTCCTAACTCAATTTTTACTGGTACCCGCTCTACAACGGCTTTGCTCCGGTGCGGAGACCTGAGGTGCGCAAACAGGCATGCGTGGGATTTTCGAGATCTTGTCCTTTCACTGTGACCCGATTGATCATGAGCCCTGGCTATTTGTACAGGGGAGCTCTCTGTTTGGCTGACTGGTTAGCACACATGACTTTCACCCGGGAGTCTGGGGATCGAAGCTCAATCGGACCATTTTTGATCTCCGCCACAGAACTCTCTGAAGAACTCAGTATTGACGGCTTCAGCAATGCTATGCCACTCTGTGGATTTTCTCTTATTTGTTTTGCAAAAGCACTTCCTTTCATTTCTCCCCCTCACCCACAAGTACCTCAATTTCTGCTTCTGTGAAATTGCGCTTCCTTGATCTGCCTTGATCTGCGGTCGCCATGTCATTGGCGGAGCGCTGCGACAACCGACTTATGTATATGCATGAGATCCACAAGGCACTTTGCATTGACTATTTATGGCAGTAAGTGGGCGTGGTCAGGGCAGCATGTGACTAAAATGTAGCTGAGAAACATTCTCGTTAATCTCCGATTTATGAAGCGGAGATTGCGTGCAGCTGTGTGTACTCCATGTTTGATAGGTCACAAACCTGCTTGGTGTCGACACATTTTTTTTTGCTGAGCTTAAGTACGATTTTAGTAAGGATTCTACGAAATGTTTGATAAATGAGACCCCTGATCTTTTAGGCCCGTTGACTTGCATTCATTTTTTTTCATTCTTCCGGGGACCCATAAGCCGACCGGAAAGGGAGGATACTTAGGCTCCCCATTCACCTCAGATGTGTCCTGGCTTTGTCTGGAATAGCCGTTAGCTCATCAGTCCAGTCAGAAGTGATAGTGCGTGCCATTTATCCTCAGGAGTTGGAATTTTATAGTTTCAGTTCAGAATAATCAACTAGAACACCCCGACTTTAGAATCGAGAAGGCAAAGATTCCAGACCTGCTCCGACCAAAAGCAGGAAAACTCACAATAGCTGAACTAATGGAGCCCAGAACTCCAGACAAACTGTAGTGGTAGCAAAAGATTTTATTCTGGAGGTAGGTCTAGCCATGCTTCAGTGTAGCCTCAGCTCCACCATTGGCCAATCACAGCACTCTATATTTGTAGAGAGACAGGCTTAGAACCAGTGCTGAAACAGAAAAGAACTACAAAGATGGCATCAGCTCAGGAACAACGCTCATTTGAAACAGCTTTGGTATAATATTAGGGACGGGTACCGAATTCGGTAATTTTTAAGGTACCGACCGAATTCCACAGTACCGACCGAGCACCGATTCACTTCATTTGAAACGGTGCCTCGTTTCGGTACCCGTCCTTCACAACGAGAACTTGCCTAGACAGCTGCGCATGCGCAACAGCGTTATGTCATCGGTCGCTGCGAGCCAGTTGTAAACAGAGCAGCATGGTAGAAAGAACACACGCTAAAGCTTGGGTCCACTTCACTAAATGTGATGGGTAACTGGGTGATGATGAAACCAGCGACAACGATCTAAGTGAGACATCCTCATCTTAATCTGCTCTGGTAGATAAATAAAATGTTTAAGATAACGTTAGCTTGATTTGTTAGCTTCCGTTTCACTAATGGTGCGTTTGCTTTCTCCTCGGAACTCCGAAATTTTGACTAGAAGAATATAAACGCGCTCTAAAGTTTAGCTTCACTTTACTAAATGCGACGGGTGATTGGGTGAAGATGAAACCAGTGACAACGATCTAAGTGTGAGGCATCATCGTTTAAATCTGCTCCAGCAGCTAAAACTGTTTAAGATAACGCTAGCTTGATATGTTAGCTTCCATTGCTACCATTGTTATCAGCTAATGGTGCGTTCGCTTTCTCTTCTGAAATTCTAACTTCCCAGTAGGAAAAATCAAATGAAAAAAGACGGCAAAAGGAATGAAGATACACAGTAAATTTAGTTCACAGTAAAGATGTTTGCTTCAGTTTAATTATCAGCTTATAAAACTACAAGGACGATGTTAAAATACAAACAGTTGTATGTTATTTATCGTGATATTTATCAAATATTGTTATATATTGAGAAAAATATATATCTAATTATAAAAGAGAATTAAAATATTAAACACTCAAAAGTATCGAAAATTGGTACCGTTAAGTACCGGTATCGATTCGTAGGTACCGGGAATTAGTACCGGATCGATTCAAATGTCAAAGGTACCCATCCCTATAAATCATCATAGATTATCCAGACTTGAGCT